>NW_019943567.1:36670-37881 GCF_002910315.2 Salvelinus sp. IW2-2015
TGCTAAGGTACACAATAGTAGGTTTTGGTAGGCCAAGCCTTCCCTTCTGGACATTACATCAGTTTAAGGGTAGGACCACTGCAGTTACGCAACACTCCGACATTTATATTTTCTGAAGAAGAGCATACCTCCTCTCTTCCCCATATCCATTCATCGCATCCCATCCTCTACAGATAAAGTGAGAATTTTCATTGAAAGAGACACAAGGTATACCCTACGATGTCCAGAGCCTGCTGGTTTTCTGTTCTACGTGATAATTAATTGCACACACCTGGTGTCCCAGGTCTATATCAGTCCCTGATTAGACGGGGAAAAAATGAAAAAAACGCAGTGGAAGTAGCATCGAGGTTCCAGAGTTTGAGGGTTCTAGAGCAACAAGGTCACAGAAAATCTCACGGAAAACAGAGCGATGGAAGGGGAGCTACAGTGAACATAGACAGTWTTGACTTTTCTGTGAGCTTCCTGGGTGTGTGTGTTCCTGTCACTTCAACACTATGTCAACACAGAGACTCTCCAAACTGACACGTTATACAAAAAATAAGATAATGTTTGCAGTGTCACCTCAGCGTTATCAGAGCAGCCAACTTCAATATTGTAAAGCACAAACACAGCACATGATAGTCACTTCAACAATGTCCATGGTCTACTGTAAGCAACATGGGTCACACTTGATTTATATAGTCCCATACAGATGATCTGCAGATTGTTATACAGTACTATCTGTCGATAAACAGATGCTTGCTAAGGTTACGGTTAGGTTTAGAAAAGGGTTAGTGTAAGGTTTATGGTTAAGATAAGGGTTAAGGTTAGGGGATACTTAGTTGAAATGTTGTTGACAGTTACTGAACATCTACTGAACATTTACAAACCATCTACTTGGGACTGTGCAGATAAAGTGTTACCTCAACATGTGTACAGACAGACAACCAACCAACCTAAAGACAGACAGTAAGACCAACCAGTACCTGTCCTGTGCTCGAGCCCCAGCCAGCGTGGTGATGTCATGGTACACTCTGCTCAGAGGTATGCCCAGCCAGGCTCACCTTCTCTGGGTACTCATGCTGTTAACCGTTGTTGCAGCCGTATCCAGAAATACACACCATCATGTCTGTCACTTTCTGTTTCCTTCTCTCTGTCTCTCTCTCTCTACAGACACACCCCCTTACACACATATACTCTGTAAATATTGAAGCAGTGCTGTAAAGAGACTT
>NW_019943567.1:44241-50851 GCF_002910315.2 Salvelinus sp. IW2-2015
CGAGGAGGAGAGAGAGAAGGAGGAGAGAGAAGAGAGAGAGAAGAGAGGAGAAGAGGAGAGCAAGAGGAGAGAGAGAGAGATATTTATGCTTATTTATTTTAACTTGTGTGCTTTAACCATTTGTACATTGTTACAACACTGTATATATATAATAATATAACATTTGTAATGTCTTTATTGTTTTGAAACTTCTGTATGTGTAATGTTACTGTAATTTTGTATGTTTATCACTTTTGTATAATATCTACCTCACTTGCTTTGGCAATGTTAACATGTTTCCCATGCCAATAAGCCCTTGAATTGAATTGAATTGAGAGAGAGAGAAGAGAGAGAGAGAGGAGAGAGAGAGAGAAGAGAGAGAGAGAGAGAGAAGAGAAGAGAGGAGAGAGAGAGAGAGAGAGAGAGAGAGAGAGAGGAAGAGAGAGAGAGGAGAGGAGAAGCGAGAAGAGAGAGAGAGAGAGGAGAGAGAAGAGAGGAGAGAGAGGAGAGAGAGAGAGAGAGAGAGAGAGAGAGAGAGAGAGAGAGAGGAGAGAGAGAGAGAGAGAGGACTCAGCCAACTAATCCATAGCCTCCTCCACATAATGACACAAGGCGTACACTCCCCACCCAACCAGGATGTTAGAATTTATGTGGTTTTCAATTTATATAATTTTTTTGCTCATCTTTTGATACATGCTGTGTGAGAGAAAACTCTGTGCAGTTATGCACTGAGGCAGAGGATGTCACCTGATCGGTCCCCTCAATGCCAAACTAAGAGCCGGGGGGGGGGGGGGGTGGGGGGGGCCTACTCTCTCTCTCTCTCTCTCTCATTAAGTCTGTTATACAGTATATCCAAACACTGCCAATCAAAGGTTTTAACCAATCAGGAGTATAAGTGATTCCAGGACAGGAGGGGCTTATGATTCATCCCTCCCAGTCACTACACATGCATCATCTATTAAATCCCTCTCTGTGAAGACAGCAGCAGAGACATACCTCACACAACATGCTGTGACATCACAGAGAGAGGTACATACAGTATATCTCACGGTTTAGGGTGCTAGGTTGGTGACATCACAAGGAATATAGTCGTGATGCAAATGTTTAGATTATGAAGCAAATGTCAACAAAAAGACATGCTTTGGTTAAGAATGTAAGGTTTGTAACATTACACAGAGAGGTTGTAACATCGCAGAAGAGCACTACTGATAGAAATGTAGGGTGCGTTTGTAAATTCACTCTGGAGTTTCAGAGTATGCTCAGAGTGCCCCCTGGGCGTTTCAGATTGTCAGTTCGTAAATTCAGTTTGAGCGTTCAGAGTGCACACTAGACACTCTGGCCGAGGAGTAGGGTTGATCCGAGCTTTCTGGCCTCACAACGGAGAGTCAAGCATCCAAGCTAACTGGCTAACATTGTTATCCAGAGCGTTGATGATTGTAACTGCTGCAGGCAACAATTTCATTATAGTTTTTTTGCCGACTTTTACTGACACCGGTCATATTCAACAGGTGTTGAGCGTTCGTAAATTCATCAGTTATTCTGCACTCTGGCACACTCAGATGAGAGTGCTCTGAAATCGGAGTAGATAGCCAGAGGGAATTTACGAACGCACCCGTAATGTTAGCGGTTGTGAAATCACAAAGAGAAGGGAACATAGCTACTGGTAAACATTTCTGTGACATCATAAAGAAAAGTGGGGATCAACTCAAAATTACTGTTCAGTGACATCACAAAGATACTCTTGGTGCATGTGCACATAATAACACTTTTAAGAAATCCAGCATGTGACATCACAGAGAGAGCAGCGATGTCTGTTATTGGGGTGGCAGGTGGTTTAAATCTGCCCTGACAGCCGGCCAGGTGACCCACGGAGGCCGTGGCGATGGATTCTACAGCACAGGAATCTACACAGCACACCACACACACAAGACATTAACACATAGCAATGATACGTAGAGATGATCAGACTCAACCCATAACCTCCTTCACACCTTACAGATCAAACTAACACCATCACTTGGCAACTGTACAGTCTAGACACTCAATTGCACTATCATAGCAGGAAGCAGAGGTCCTACCTGTTTCCATTTACAGTTAAGATGTCATAGCTACTTCCTCTCTGGGTCAAATCTACTGGGTACATGTCATGATTATTGATCTAAAGCATGTTACTGCTGTATGAGCCTATCACCCACCCAGACAGGCCAGGCTGTCTGCCCACGGTGTGGCTCAGTGGCTGATAACAGATATTGATTAAGAAGTATTGAGTGACTGATCATTGGAGAGAGACAAAAGCTTCTTCCTTTTATCATGGGACTTCAAAGCTGAAACCTAAGCTGAGGAACAAGAACACCAGGAGTTAGAAAGGAGGGTTTCTGAAGGAAACTTCACGAGACTGAAACACGTTAATTAAATACCATATACACCCTTGTAATTGTCACTTTCTGTGACATACGGTTTCTTCCCTGGCTGCTGGTTGGTTGGTTGGTTACTTATGCCCGGAGGTGATTGGACAGTCCCAGTGTTAGTCAAGCAGCTGCTGATACGAACACACAGACTTAGTAACAGCTCTCATCCATCCTTCTTGCATACTTAGCATGGTGCCCTCTGACACACCAAGATACACAGTCATCACACCCCTGGCAGATCCCACAGAGATATCATATCAATGCCCAGTACAATACATCATCAAGCCTTCAGGGTGCAGGCCATTATAATAGGTGTGGCTGGCAGCAGGTACAGTTGAAGTCGGAAGTTTACATACACTTAGGTTGGAGTCATTAAAAACTTGTTTTTCAACTACTCCACAAATTTCTTGTTAACAAACTATAGTTTTGGCAAGTCGGTTAGGACATCTACTTTGTGCATGACACAAGTCATTTTTCCAACAATTGTTTACAGACAGATTATTTCACTTATAATTCACTGTATTACAATTCCAGTGGGTCAGAAGTTTACATACACTAAATTGACTGTGCCTTTAAACAGCTTGGAAAATTCCAGAAAATTATGTCATGGCTTTAGAAGCTTCTGATAGGCTAATTGACATCATTGAGTCCAATTTGGAGGTGTACCTGTGGATGTATTTCACGGTCCTACCTTCAAACTCAGTGTGCCTCTTTGTTTGACATCATTGGGAAATCAAAAGAAATCAGCCAAGACCTCAGGAAAAAAACATTGTGAACCTCCACAAGTCTGGTTCATCCTTTGGCGAGCAATTTCTAAACGGCCCTGAACGGTACCATGTTCATCTGTTACAAACAATACTATGCAAGTATAAACACCATTGGGACCAGGCAGCTATCATACTGCTCAGGAAGGGAGATGTGTTCTGTCCCTAGAGATGAACGGTACTTTGGTGCGAAAAGTGCAAAATCAATCCCAGACAACAGCAAAGGACCTTGTGAAGATGCTAGAGGAACAAGTACAAAAGTATCTATATCCTAGTTAAACGAGTTCTGATATTGACATAACCTGAAAAAAGCCACTCAGCAAGAAGAAAGCCACAGCTTCCAAAACGCCATAATTAAGCCATACTACTGTTTGCAACTGCACATGGGGACAAAAGATCGTACTTTTGGAGAATGTCCTCTGTGTCTGATGAAACAAAAATAAAACTTTTTGGTCATAATGACAGTCATTATGTTTGGAGGAAAAAGGGGGAGGCTTGCAAGCCGAAGTTCACCATCCCAAACCGTGAAGCACGGAGGTTGCAGCATCATGTTGTGGGGTCTTTGCTGCAGGAAGGACTGGTGCACTTCACAAATAGATGGCATCATGAGGAGGAAAGTGATGTGGATATTGAAGCACATCTAAAACATCAGTCAGGAAGTTAAAAGCTTGGTCACAATGGGTCTTCCAAAATGGAACAATGACCCCCAAGCATACTTCCAAAGTTGTGGCAAAATGGTTAAGACAACAAAGTCAAGGTATTGGAGTGGCCATCACAAGCCCTGACCTCAATCTATAGAATTTGTGAGCATAACTGAAAGCGTGTGCGAGCAAGGAGGTCTAGAGACCCTGACTCAGTTTACACCAGTCTGTCAGAGGAATGGGGCCAAAAATCACCCAACTTATTGTGGGGAAGCTTGTGGAAGGCTAACGAACGTTTGAACCAAAGTTAAACAATTTAAAGGCAATGCATCCCAAATCTAATTGAGTGTATGCAAACTTCTGACCACTGGGAATGTGATGAAGAAATAAAAGGCTGAAATTAAATCCTTCTCTCTACTATTATTCTGACATTTACATTCTTAAAATAAAGGGTGATCTAACTGATCTAAGACAGGAATCGTGAAAAACTGAGTTTAAATGTATTTGGCTAAGGTGTAGTGTAAACTTCGGACTTCAACGTATATCAGGTGATGATTCCCACCAGGAATACAGAGCATGACATAAAGATAGATTCTATCTCTGGACACAGAAACCATAAAAGGTCCGGGATCTCTGTCTCCACCAATCATACTCCACCTCTTTCTGCTTCTAGGAACGTCAGCCAGTATCGGTGATAATTGTCACAATGACATAAACAGTGACGCAGGAGGCGATGATGTGGCAAAAAAAGAGTGGATTCTTTGCCAAATGGCTGTTTTTGAGGGCAGGCTTGGTTTTTAAATGATTATTTTCTGTGAGCTATAGTACAGAGGGAGATTAGAGTCACATGTCACTCTCTCTTTAGGTGGTCTGAATGGCGCCAGACCCTGGTTCAGGCCTCCCCGAAGACAATCAGATAAGACCACTCCTCCCTACACAGGAAATCAAACATCTGTCCAACTAATAGCCCCACATCCATTATGTGTTTATGTGTGTTGCTCTGACTTATTTTTCTTCAGAACGAGGAAGTACATCACAGGAACTATGACCCCACACACACACACACACACACACACACACACACACACACACACACACACACACACACACACACACACACACACACACACACACACACACACACACACACACACACACACACACACCACACACACATCACACACACACACACACACACACACACACACACACACACACACACACACACACACACACACACACACACTAAACCTGGGTTTACTGTACAGCTTATGTTTGTGTGTGGGGAGTCAAACATTAGTGGGTCAGTCACACTAATGCTCTTTCCATGACATAGACTGAACAGGTGAATCCAGGTGAAAGCTATGATCCCTTATTGATGTCCCTTGCCAAATCCACTTCAAATCAGTGTAGATGAAGGGGAGGAGACTGGTTAAAGAAGGATTTTTCATCCTTGAGACAACAGACATAGATTGTGTATGTGTGCCATTCAGAGGGTGAATGGACAAGACAAAATATTTGAGTGCCTTTGAACTGGGTGTGGTAGTAGTATGGTACACAGTATTAAATTAACCCATTGTTTCACAGCATCTGGTTCCTCTTCTGTATGGTAATATTGATTTGATCCTGTTCCTCTTTCCATGGCTTCCTCATGTATAGATTTTACAACATCATGGCTAAGTCCTAAATCACACACGTATCTCCACATAGGGAACTACTATTGACCCAGGACTGAAGTAGTGTTCAAAAGTAGTGTTCTAAAGCAGTGTTCTAAAGTAGTGCACTACACTACCGGCCAAAAGTTTTAGAACACCTACTCATTCAAGGGTTTTTCTTTATTTGTACTCTTTTCTACATTGTGGAATAATAGTGAAGACATCAATACACATATGGAATCATGTAGTAACCAAAAAAGTGTTAAACAAATCAAAAAATATTTTATATTTCAGATTCTTCAAATAGCCACCCTTTGCCTCGATGACAGCTTTGCACACTCTTGGCATTCTCTCAACCAGCTTCACCTGGAATGCTTTTCAACAGTCTTRAAGAGATCCCAACTATGCTGAACACTTGTTGGCTGTTTTTCTTTCACTCTGCGGTCCGACTCATCCTAAACCATCTCAATTGGGTTGAGGTCAGGGTATTGTGGAGGGCAGGTCATCTGATGCAGCACTCCATCACTCTCCTTCTTGGTCAAATAGCCCTTACACAGCCTGGAGGTGTATTGGGTCATTGTCCTGTTGAAAAACAAATGATAGTTCCACTAAGCCCAAACCAGATGGGATGGCTTATTGCTGCAGAATGCTGTGGTAGCCATGCTGGTTAAGTGTGCCTTGAATTCTAAATAAATATCAGACAGTGTCACCAGCAAAGCACCCTCACACCATCACACCTCCTCCTCCATGCTTTATGGGGGGAACCACACATGCGGAGATCAAATGTTCACCTACTCTGCGTCTCACAAAGAGACAGCGGTTGGAACCAAAAATCTCCAATTTGGACTCCAGACCAAAGGACAGATTTCCACCGGTCTAATGTCCATTGCTCGTGTTTCTTGGCCCAAGCAAGTCTCTTCTTATTATTGGTGTCCTTTAGTAGTGGTTTCTTTGCAGCAATTCGACCATGAAGGCCTGATTCATGCAGTCTCCTCTGAACAGTTGATGTTGAGATATGTCTGTTACTTGGGCTGCAATTCCTGACGTTGATAACTCTAATGAACTTACCCTCTACAGCAGAGGTAACTCTGGGTCTTCCATTCCTGTGGCGGTCCTCATGAGAGCCAGTTTCATCATAGCGCTTGATGGTTTTTGCGACAGCA
>NW_019943567.1:54698-59152 GCF_002910315.2 Salvelinus sp. IW2-2015
TGGCTGCAGAGGAAATCTGTGTCATTAGAGTTACCAGCCTCAGAAATTGCAGCCCAAATAAATGCTTACAGAGTTCAAGTAACAGACACATCTCAACATCAACTGTTCAGAGGAGACTGCGTGAATAGGCCTTCATGGTCGAATTGCTGCAAAGACCACCTACTAAAGGACACCAATAATAAGAGAGACTTGCTTGGGCCAGAAACACGAGCAATGGACATTAGACCGGTGGAAATTGTCCTTTGGTCTGGAGTCCAAATTGGAGATTTTGGTCCAACCGCTGTCCTTTGTGAGACGCAGAGTAGGTGAACATTTGATCTCGCATGGTTGGTTCCCCCAGATAAGCATGGAGGAGGAGGTGTGATGGTGTGAGGGTGCTTGCTGGTGACACTGTCTGATATTTATTTAGAATTCAAGGCACACTTAACCAGCATGGCTACCACAGCATTCTGCAGCAATAAGCCCATCCCATCTGGTTTGGCTTAGTGAACTATCATTTGTTTTTCAACAGGACAATGACCAATAACCTCCAGGCTGTGTAAGGGCTATTTGACCAAGAAGAGAGTGATGGAGTGCTGCATCAGATGACCTGCCCCCACAATACCTGACCTCAACCCAATTGATGGTTTAGGATGAGTCGGCCCCGCAGAGTGAAAGAAAACAGCCAACAAGTGTTCAGCATAGTTGGGATCTTTCAAGACTGTTGAAAAGCATTCCAGTGAAGCTGGTTGAGAGAATGCCAAGAGTGTGCAAAGCTGTCATCGAGGCAAAGGTGGTATTTGAAGAATCTGAAATATAAAATATTTTGTGATTTGTTTTAACACTTTTTTGGTTACTACATGATTCCATATGTGTATTGATGTCTTCACTATTATTCCACAATGTAGAAAAGAGTACAAATAAAGAAAACCTTGAATGATAGGTGTTCTAAAACTTTTGGCCGTAGTGTAGTGCACTACTTTAGAACATGCTTTAGAACACTACTTTTAACACTACTTCAGTCTGGTCAATAGTAGTTCCTATGTGGAGATACGTGTGTGATTTAGGACTTAGCCATGATGTTGTAAAATCTATACATGAGGAAGCCATGGAAAGAGGAACAGGATCAAATCAATATTACCATACAGAAGAGGAACCAGATGCTGTGAAACAATGGGTTAATTAATACTGTGTTACCATACTACTACCACACCCAGTTCAAAGGCACTCAAATATTTTGTCTTGTCCATTCACCCTCTGAATGGCACACATACACAATCTATGTCTGTTGTCTCAAGGATGAAAATCCTTCTTTAACCAGTCTCCTCCCTTCATCTACACGATTTGAAGTGGATTTGGCAAGGGACATCAATAAGGGATCATAGCTTTCACCTGGATTCACCTGTTCAGTCTATGTCATGGAAAGAGCATTAGTGTGACTGACCCACTAATGTTTGACTCCCCACACACAAACATAAGCTGTACAGTAAACCCAGGTTTAGTGTGTTGTGTGTGTGTGGTGTGTGTGTGTGTGTGTGTTGTGTGTGTGTGTGTGTGTGTGTGTGTGTGGTGTGTGTGTGTGTGTGTGTTGTGTGTGTGTGTGTTGTGTGTGTGTGTGTGTGTGTGTGTGTGTGTGTGTGTGTGTGTGTGTCATAGTTCCTGATGTACTCCTCGTTCTGAAGAAAATAAGTCAGAGCAACACACACTAAACACATAATGGATGTGGGCTTTTAGTGACAGATGTTTGATTTCCTGTGTAGGGAGATGTGGTCTTATCTGATGTCCAGCAGAGGTAACTCTGAGTCTTCCTTTCCTGTGGCGGCCCTCGTGAGAGCCAGTTTCATCATAGGGCTTGATGGTTTTTGCGACTGCACTTGAAGAAACGTTCAAAGTTATTGACATTTTCCGAATTGACTGACCTTCATGTCTTAAAGTAATGATGGACTGTCGTTTCTCTTTGCTTATTTGAGCTGTTCTTGCCATAATATGGACTTGGTCTTTTACCAAATAGGGCTATCTTCTGTATACCCACCCTACCTTGTCACAACACAAATGACTGGTTCAAACGCATTAAGAAGGAAAGAAATTCAACAAATTAACAAGGCACACCTGTTAGTTGAAATACATTCCAGGTGACCACCTCATGAAGCTGGTTGAGAGAATGCCAAGAGTGTGCATAGCTGTCATCAACGCAAAGGGTGGCTTTTTGAAGAATCTCAAATCTAAAATATATATATTTGTTTAACACTTTTTTGGTGACTAGATGATTCCATATGTGTTATTTCATAGTTTTGATGTTTTCACTAATATTCTACAATGTAGAAAATAGTACAAATAAAGAAAAACCCTTGAATGAGTAGGTGTTCTAAAACTTTTGCCCRGTAGTGTACATGATGAATACAARGTTTGAGTGCTCTGGTCATGATGACACTGAAGGAATTAGTAAATGCATCAATGTCGACACTGGATTTCCATAGCCACAGTGGACAGATAAAATACAACTGGCCATTTCCTTGTCATCCACAACACACAGTCTGTAGAGGGATTCAAATGAGATGGGAGAGAGAAAAAACAAGAGAGGGAGAAAATAGATCCTTCACATAAAAGAAAGACTGATCACAGCCAAAACAGAGAGAGGAATAGAGAGATTTAGTCGACGAGAGAAAGACATATGGTCAGGGAAAAAGAGAGTTGGAAGTTAAAACGGAGAGGTGGTGAGAGAAAGAGAGCGAGAGAGCAAGAGACAGAGAGTGAAAGAGAGAGAAAGGGAGAGAGAGTGAAAGAGAGAGAGAGACGGAGAGAGAGCTGTGCTGTAACACTCACATTGTAACCAGTAGCAGCAGCGGGAGAAACAGTGGTATCTCTCTACCTCCTCCAGAGAAATCCCAACAGACATCCCTCTTTTCCCCTCCACTGGCCTCAAACACACCTTCAACTTTCCCTCCATACTTCTGCTATTTGTCTCTCCCTCAATGCATCCCCCAGATTCCACTCTCTCCCCCTCCCCCTCCACCCATATCCTTGTATCTATCTCCGTCCCTCTCTTCATATTTTCCCATTAACATATATCTGATAGTTCCTTCATGTGTGATTCCTACACTCTCTCCCCTGTCAACCTTGAGTCTAAACATTCACTTCTGTTCAAAAGTTTGGGGTCACTTAGAAATGTCCTTGTTTTTCAAAGAAAAGCATAAAAAAAATAACATCAAATTGATCAGAAATACAGTGTAGACATTGTTAATGTAGTAAATGGAATATCTATATAGGCATACAGAGGCCCATTATCAGCAACCATCACTCACTCCTGTGTTCCAATGGCACGTTGTGTTAGCTAATCCAAGTTTATCATTTTAAAAAGGCTAATTGATCATTAGAAAATCCTGCAATTATGTTAGCACAGCTGAAAACTGTTGTTCTGATTAAAGAAGCAATAAAACTGTCCTTCTTTAGACTAGTTGAGTATCTGGAGCATCAGCATTTGTGGGTTTGATTACAGGCTCAAAATGTCCAGAAACAAAGACCTTTCTTMTGAAACTCATCAGTCTATTCTTGTTCTGAGAAATAAAGGCTATTCCATGCGAGAAATTGCCAAGAAAATTAAGATTTCGTACGACGCTGTGTACTACTCCCTTCACAGAACAGCGCAAACTGGCTCTAACCAGAATAAAAAGAGGAGTGCGGAGAAAAAACAAGAGAGAGAAAATAGATCCTTCACATAAAAGAAAGACTGATCACAGCCAAAACAGAAGAGGAATAGAAGAATTAGTCGACGAGAGAAAGACATATGTCAGGGAAAGAAGAGATTGGAAGTTAAAACGGAGAGGTGGTGAAGAAAGAGAGCGAGAGAGCAAGAGACAGAGAGTAAGAGAGAGAAAGGAGAAGAGTGAAAGAGAGAGAGACGGAGAGAGAGCTGTGCTGTAACACTCACATTGTAACCAGTAGCAGCAGCGGGAGAAGCAGTGGTATCTCTCTACCTCCTCCAGAGAAATCCCAACAGACATCCCTCTTTTCCCTCCACTGCCTCAAACACACCTTCAACTTCCCTCCATACTTCTGCTATTTGCCTTCTCCTCAATGCATCCCCCAGATTCCACTCTCCCCTCCCCCTCCACCCATATCCTTGTATCTATACTCCGTCCCTCTTCATATTTCCCATTAACATATACTGATAGTTCCTTCATGTGTGATTCCTACACTCTCTCCCCTGTCAACCTTGAGTCTAAACATTCACTTCTGTTCAAAAGTTTGGGTCACTTGAAAATGTCCTTGTTTTTCAAAGAAAACATAAAAAAATACATCAAATTGATCAGAAATACAGTGTAGACATTGTTAATGTAGTAAATGGAATATCTAATAGGCATACAGAGGCCCATTATCAGCAACCATCACTCACTCCTGTTTCCAATGCACTTGTGTAGCTAATCAAGTTTATCATGTAAAAGCTATATGATCATGAAGAATCCTGCAATTATGTT
>NW_019943567.1:59177-69860 GCF_002910315.2 Salvelinus sp. IW2-2015
AGGAGTGCGAGGCCCCGGTGCGCACTGAACAAAAGGACAAGGAGAGTAGAGTGTCTGTTGAGAAACACGCCTCACAAGTCCTCAACTGGCAGCTTCATTAAATAGACCCGAAAACACCAGTCTCAACGTCACAGTGAAGAGGCGACTCCGGGATGCTGGCCTTCTAGGCATTCCAGCAACACCATTCAAAGAAAGAGGCTATTCTATCTGTCTGTCTGTCTGTCTGTCTTCTGTCTGTCTGTCTGTCTGTCTGTCTGTCACCAACTATCTCAATCAAAGAGCGCATTCTTCCAAAACCATTCAAAGACTGATTCTAAACGGACTTCTCAATGACAGATACTGTTCTGACAAATGTAGTCATTCAGAGGCTATTGATAGTGGCTTGTTAAAAGATTCCATTCTACCACAAATGAGCCATTCTTACCCATTCTATTTAAATTATCAAACTATTATCTGGCCCTATATACAGGCGCTGTAGTACTAAAACAGTTAGGTCTCAAATGTTATACAAAACAAATGAACATGTTTGTGTGAGATACGTGTGTTTGCTCTATGACCCGGGGACAGGTGGCTGAGTGTAGGAGTGTGTAGTCATAAAGCCAGAGACAAGTACGCTACAACAGTTATACTGATCCAATGCCTCCACTATCTGGAGAGGGAGAGGGTGGACTACTGTGGTATTTAAGCTTTGCAATAAAGTCATGAATATGAAGGGTGAAGAGGGAGAAAGAGGAAAGAGGGATGAGAGAGGAAAGAGTGAGAGGTAGTGAGTGAGAGGGGTAGTGAGTGAGGGGGTAGTGAGTGAGAGAGGTAGTGAGTGAGAGAGGTATGAGTGAGAGGTAGGTAGTGAGTGAGAGGTAGGTAGTGAGAGAGGTAGTTTAGTGAGAGAGGTAGTTAGTGAGAGAGGTAGTTAGTTGAGAGAGGTAGTTAGTGAGAGAGGTAGTTAGTGAGAGAGATAGGTAGTGAGAGAGGTGTTAGTGAGAGAGGTAGAGTGAGAGAGGTAGGTAGTGAGAGAGGTAAGGTTAGTGAAGAGATGGTAGTTAAGTGAGAGACAGAGTATTAGGAGAGAGAGGAGTGAGTTAGTGAGAGAGAGGTAGTAGGAGAGCGGTAGTTAGTGAGAGAGGTAGGTAGAGGAGAAGGTAGTTAGTGAGAGAGGTAGGTAGTGAGAGAGGTAGTTAGTAGAGAGGAGTTAGTGAGAGAGGTAGTTAGTGAGAGAGGTAGTTAGTGAAGAGGATTAGTGAAGAGGTAGGAGTGAGGAGGTAGTTAGTGAGAGAGGTAGTTAGTGAGAGAGTAGTTAGTGAGAGAGGTAGTGAGAGAGATAGTAAGAGTGTTAGTGAGAGAGAGTTAGTGAGAGAGGTAGGTAGTGAGAGAGTAGGTAGTGAGAGAGGTAGTAGTGAGAGAGGTAGTGTGAGAGAGGTTAGGTAGTGAGAGAGGTAGTTAGTGAGAGAGTAGTTAGTGAGAGAGGTATAGTGAGAGAGGTAGAGTGAGAGAGTATTAGTGAGAGAGGTATTAGTGAGAGAGTATGAAGAGTAGTTGTGAGAGAGGTAGTTAGTGAGAGAGGTAGTTAGTAGAAGAGGTAGTAGTGAGAGAGTAGTTTAGTGAGAGGTAGTTAGTGAGAGAAGGTAGGTAGTGAGAGAGGTTTAGTGAGAGAGGTAGGTAGTGAGAGAGTTAGTTAGTGAGAGAGAGTAGTGAGTAGAGTAGTTAGTGAGAGAGGTAGTTAGTGAGAGAGGTAGGTAGTGAGAGAGGTAGTTAGTGAGAGAGTAGTAGTGAGAGAGTAAGTTAGTGAGAGAGTAGTAGTGAGAGAGGAGTTAGTGAGAGAGGTAGTAGTGAGAGAGTAGTTAGTGAGAGAGGTAGTTAGTGAGAGATGGTAGTTAGTGAGAGAGGTAGGTATGAGAGAGGTAGTAGTGAGAGAGGTAAGTAGTGAGAGAGTAGTTAGTGAGAGAGGTAGTTGTGAAGAGGTATGTTAGTGAGAGAGGTAGTTAGTGAGAGAGGAGTAGTAGAGAGGTAGTTATAGGAGGTAGTTAGTGAGATGAGGTAGTTAGTGAGAGAGGGGCTAGTGAGAGAGGTACGGTAGTGAGAGGAGGTAGTATAGCAAGTGGAGAAGGTAGTTAGTGAGAGAGTAGTTTGAGAGACGGTAGTTAGTGAGAGAGGTAGTTAGTGAGAGAGAGTTAGTGAGAGAGGTAGTAGTGAGAGAGTAGTAGTGAGAGGGAGTAGTGGAGAGGTAGTAGTGAGCACGAGGTGTTAGTGTTGAGAGGTAGTTAGTGAGGAGATAAAGAGAGACTTATCTGACAGTCTTACTCTGTTCATGAACCTTGGAAGGAAGGTGGTGACGTATTGTCCCTGTTTGACCCCTACTCTGCAAACACGTGCTCGGACACCCAGGGGACATTCAGGTTTACACGACAGGTGGGATTACAGAGATGCGGGGGGAACAAGACACATGTAGTACACACTAGCTATACATCAACCCCTTCCCATTTCATACAGGACCATAATGTTGACTACTGGGAACAGAGAGAGGTATGCAATGACCAGTGACATTTAGTGAGAGCCAGACTCAGGTCACTCTAAATATCTCCAGCCTTCATGGAGAAAAGAAATGGTACACATAAACAAGAGTCATGGAGCAAGCCGCATACATTCAGCAAGGCCAAGGTTAACATGCAGCGTAGCATCACTGTGACTCACACGCACCACACACACACCGCGCACATACACACGCGCACGCACGGCACGCACGCACGCAACGCACGCACGCACGCACCACGCACGCACGCACGCACGCACGCACGCACACGCACGCACGCACGCACGCACGCACGCACGCACGACGCACGCACGCACGCACCCACCACACACACACCACACACACACACACACACACACACACACACCCACACACACCACACACACACACACACACACACACACACACACACACACACACACACACAAACACACAGACGACACACAGCTAAGACCAAAACTGACTCACTCGATCTCGGTGGCACCAGGGGTATCTTTTCCCCTGCTGCTTCTCCGAGCAGAGGGGCTCCTCCTGGGTTCCTCAGCATTGTCTCTCCCCCTGTCTGGAGGCCTGGCTCTGAGGTTCTCTACTGATGTTATCGCTACAGTATATCCACTATTATCAAACTACCCCACTCATTGTTAATCATGCAACTACTATTAATAAAATTGCACTTCATAATAGCTAACTCATGTATTGCTTCTAACACTGTGCTTTGCTATTTCCTCTCCCCCAACGGTTTGGCTACTGTCAGTCTGCTTACCACATTGACGTATACAACAAAACCATACAGTCAGTGCTCTGTGGACGGCGGTTGCCAATCCACTGCTCAGACTACTGCTTCGTTCCTTTTATACTTGTTAAAGTGTCTCCAGGTATCTTGGGTTAGGACTCTACACACACAACCCTAGTGGGAGCAGGAAGCCCAAGGAAACCCTGTGATGGTCTGGGCTCGCGCTGCGTTTATATAAAAAAAAAGGCGCAGGGGAGGGAAAAGGGAGAAAAGAGGGAGGAGGGGGGTGGGGGGAGGGAAATCCAGCCAGGCTTTCAACAATCCTCGAGGAAAATTTGACCACGAAACACCACACACAAAATCAAAAAAACACGCTCCCCTTTCCCTACCGTTATCCCACATTCAGTCCGTCGGCTGTCTCCCAACGTTTGGCGTGAAGGTGAGGCCAGGCCAGGAGTGATCCAGGCTTGGATTTCATCTCAACTCACTCCAGATCTTCTTTTTTTGTTTCTTTTTTCTTTTTTTTTCATGATCGGATAGCCGTGGCAAAACAAAAAAAACAACACTCAAAAAAAACACAAGAAAAAAAAACGAATAACACAAAATATAAACAAACACAAAAAAACCACTGTCGCGCCACTCTTATCACTTGCCCCTTGTTCCTCTAGTTCCAGCCCCCCAAACCCCAGAAACTCATGCACAGACATGAGGGAAACGGGTGCTCCCACAACTCAAACCAACGAAACACAAACAACACCAGAGGACCCCACGACAGAACGCGGCAACCGCTCCCCGAAACCTCACTCCAAGAGGTTCTTGGTTCCGAACACATGAGCTAGGATGAAAAAAAAAAGACAAAAGTAAGAATTAAAAAAAAACACACACGAAAAAGATCTGGGCTCTTCTCCCTCCCGCTCACCCGCCCCCCCTCCCCCACCATTCTGTTAAATGAACCCGGCCTACAGCCCCTTTTCCCCCTCACCCACCCCCTCTCCACCGCCCCCCACCCCCCCCCCCCCCCCACCCACCACTCGCCCTCTTCGTTTCCCCCTCCCTCCCATATCCTCACCCACACACTCCACGCAGTCCCTCCTCCCCCCACCCCTCTTTCTATTTTTTATCGACACCACCCCCCCCACCCCCCCACCCTCCTATTGGAGGTCCCACAATCTTTATTTTAGCGAAACTTAAAAACCCAAACACACCAAGAAAACCAAACCAACGGACTGTGCAGTTACTGAGGTGCTACATGCCACTCTCTCAAAAAACAACTATCCCACAAAGCAGGTATGATCCCCCAATTAGGAGACAAACGACACATCAGCGGCACTCTAATTGGGAACCCCATTACTAAGAGGCACCAACATAGGAAATACTATAACCTACAACACCCCTGCCCCCCTAACTACACCATCGAGAACCAAGGCTCTCTATGCGTCAGGGCCACTCCCCCGTGACAATATCTTGACATTTTCTTCAAAAGCCAATCCTTTGCGTTGATGACGCAGCTTATGCATCCACTCTCTGGCATTGCTCTCTAACCACTTCATGAGTGTCACCTGGCAATACGATTGTCAACTATACAGTGTAGCTTCTTGTTAAATGTTCCTGTGAATTTCTTTCCTTCTTAATGCGTTTGACCAGATCATTGTGTTGTGACAAGGTAGGTGGTATACAGAAGATAGCCTATTTGGTAAAAGACCAAGTCCTAATTATGTCAAGAACAGCTCAAATAAGCAAAGAGAAACACAGTCCATCATACTTTTAAGACATGAAGGTCAGTCAATCTGGAAAATGTAATAGACTTTGAACGTTTTTTCAAGTGCAGTCGCAAAAACCATTCAAGGCCTTCTATTGAAACTGGCTCTCACCCAGAGGCCCACCACAGGAAGGAAGACCCAGAGTACCTCTCCAGAGGATAAGTTCATTAGAGTTGACCAGCCTTCAAGGAAATTGGCAGCCCAAATAAATGCTCACAGAGTTCAAGTAACAGACACATCCAACATCAACTGTTCAGAGGAAGACTGCGGAATCAGGCCTTCTATGGGTCGAATTGCTGCAAAGAAACCACTCACTTAAAGGACACCAAAAAAGAAGAGACTTCGCTTGGGCCAGAAACCAGAGCAATGGACATAGACCGGTGGAAATTGTCCTTTGGCTGTGGAGTCCAAATTGGAGATTTTTGGTTCCAACCGCGTGTCTTTGTGAGAGCGAGTAGGGTATCGCGATCTCCGCAGTGTGTGTCCCCCCGAAGCAGCGGGGTGGAGGGGGGGTTGATGGTGTGAGGGTGCTTTTCTGGTGACACTGTCTGATGATTATTTTAGAATTCAAGGCACACTTACAACAGCTGGCTACCAAGCATTTCTGCAAGAGTACGCCATCCCATCTGGTTTGGCTTAGTGGAACTATCATTGTTTTTCAACAGGACAATGACCACACACCTCCAGGCTGTGTAGGGCTATTTGACCAAGAAGCGAGAGTGATGGAGTGTGCATCAGATGACTGGCTCCACCCAATCCTGACCTCAACCAATTGAGATGGTTTGATGAGTCGGACCGCAGAGTGAAGGAAAAACAGCCAACAAGGTTCAGCATTCCAGGTTTTATTTTTTATTTTTTTTAATATCCCCTTCATTTTCACCTCTTTATTTACCCAGGTAGGGCGTAGTTTGAGAACAAGTTCTCATTTGCAACTGCGGACCTGGCAAGATAAAGGGCATAGCAGTGTGAACCAGACAACACCAGAGTTACACATGGACGTTAAATCAATAAACAAAGTCTCTAAGTAACATGGTAGAAAAAAAGAGAATCTATATAACAATGTGTTGCAGAAAAGCATGAGGTAATGCCAATAAACGCAATGAATACAATTTAGCAGATTAACACGTGGAGTGATAAAATCATAGCATGTCATGTGCAAGAAAGAGATATTGGTACTGAGTGTGACAAAAGAGCAGAAAAGTAAATAATAAAAGCAGTTATGGGGGGTGAGGTAGGTAAATAGGGTGGGTAGTTTACAGAATGGACTATGTGAACTAGCTGCAGCGATCGGTTAGACTCTCGGCAGTAGCAGATTTTAAAGTTGTTGAGGGAGATAAAAGTCGCCAACTTCATGAGATTTTTGCAATTCGTTTTCCAGTCGCAGGCTAGCAGAGAACTTGGAAGAAAGGCGTCCAAATGACGGTTTTAGCTTTAGGGATGAACAGTGAGATACACCTGCTGAGAGCGCGTGCTGCGGTGGGTGTAGCCATCGTGACCAGTTGAAACTGAGATTTAAGGCGGGCACTTTACCTGGCATAAGCCTTGTAGATGACCTGGAGCCAGTTAGAGTTCTGACGACGAACATGTATTCGAGGGCCAGTTCGAACGAGAACATAGGGCAGATTTGATCACGAGCCGAGTCGACATTTTCTGTTCCGGTGGTTGGTCGTATAATTGGTGTGTGTTGCTTTATAAGTATACAGAACACGCAAATGAACGCGCATCCTGTGGAATAAGACTCGTGGGCAGCTCCTCTCAGTTTTGCTCGGAGTAAGCGAGTCTGTCCGGAAGCTGCTCTTACTCTTGTGTCTCAGGATGACGATGCCGCTCCGAAGCCTTCGGAAAGGATGGCGTGTTCTGTGCGGTGGTCTAGTGTGGGTGGTGAAGCATGAGGCCCGGGTTCCAATGCTTTTGGCCTGGTTGCCTGAGGTGATTTTGTGCATCAAGGAGAGGCGGTCATAGGCCCTCTGAGCGGAATAGAAAGGCGCGGATCTTGACTTTGAATCTCCTCGTGGTTCTGTGGGAAGAATGCTTATAGCATATGAGATTGTCTGGGAAGAGAGTCACAGTTGACAGTCTACTGGACCATCGATTCGACGCGGTATGGGCCTCCCCCTTCACCCCCCGACGCTACAAGCTTAACTAGGAGTGTGTACCCGGACCTAGGTGAATTACTTTAAAACGGTGTCAGGAACCGGATCGAGCGTCGATGTGTGGTGTGTGTTCGGTGGAGTCATTTCCTCGAGGATTGAAAGGGCCGGTGGTGCTGTGGCCTAGTCTGTGTCTTTTGCAGGGTGCGGGTGCAAGGGCACACCGAGCCCCAGGGAACCAATCACAGGGTTTTCCTGTGGGCATCTCGGCCTGTCTGAACCATAGAGCATGCAGTGTGGTGGTGTAGAGTCCTTATAAACTCGCAGGATTTACAATAGGGGCACGATTGCTAACGAAAGTGGACTCACAACAAGAGAGGGACAAAGCATGTTTTGCTGAGTGGTCTAGGTGTAGTTCTAACGCCTGGGGTCGCACCCGAGTAGCTACTGCTAGCAGTTTGCCTTATAAGGTAGTTACGTGCCGGATAGTTGTTATATAGATGGTGTCGTCTGCGTAGAGGTGGATCAGGAGATTCGGCCCAGAGTACCGATTAAGCAAGCCCGATACTATGCGGAGTGTCGATTAGCATATAAGTACAGACGCAAAAGTGTAGTGATAGCAAGGCGCATACAACGTAGAGAATTCCGATACCCATTAGAGTTGGTATTTGGTACTCAACTCCCGGATAGAGTGGCCACTGTTGCGGCAGAAGGTGAGTTTTGACCGCGACAAATACGTGAGTGCTTCATCCCGATTGTTATGCGCAACATCACCTGATTTCAGATACGTGGCTACCCTGCCTCACGTGCGCCCGAAGGCCTTACGATGGACGGGAGAACTAGATACGCACTGAGAACGCCAAGAGAAGCCTGTCTGACTCCTGGAGAAAACACGAAGCGGCTAAGTGGCTAGAATGGATTCTGACCCCTTCGTTGCCACTGAGAATCCGAAATAAGGAGTGAGTCCGAAGTTATTTTTTGGTGTGTATTCCGACAGTGCCTGTGCGAAAGCCGTGGCCAGGTCGATTGAAGCGGCTGAACAGTTGTGTGTGTAACCTCTGTCTTCTCTCTCCATCGGTTTGGTTCTCTGTGTTGAGTGTGGATGGGTGTTCGTTTGTGTGATGTGGTGTGGTGTGTAGCCTGTGAGGTGGCTGAGGTGCATCCGTTGACCGGCTCGGAAACCGGAGTTGCACAGCGGAGAAGGTACGGTGCGGATTCGAGATGGTCAGTGATCTGTTTGTTGACTTGGCTTTCGAAGACCTTAGATTTAGGCAGGGCAGGTTGTGAGTGTGAGTGTAGTGTGATGGGTGCTCTGGTGTGTAACGTGTTTGGGTCCAGTGTGTGGTGTGGTTGTGGGTGGTGTGGTGTGGTGTTGCGTCCCGCCTGCGCTTTAAGATGGCCGTGGGCGATCGGATGCCGGTCCTGCTAGCGTTTTGCCGTTAGACCTCCTTGGGGAGTTGCAGATGCCATACGAAGTGCAGGCTAGGGTGCTTGAACATGCCGGCTGGTAATTACGTGGCGGTGGCGTGGCCACAATGGCGCGGACAGTTTCAGAAATAGGGGCGGTCCTCCAGCATTATGTCAAGGCCCAGTGCGGCTGGATTGTATGGGTCAGGTTTCCAGCTCTTTCGAACATCTGGCTATCTTGATTTGGTTATAAGGAGAAGCTGGGGAGGCTTAGATGCGCTGCAGTAGCAGCGGGGGGTGTTGTTGGTGGGGGCGGGGGCTCTGTTGGCCACAGGTTGGCAGTCGGCCAGAAGAAGGCTATGGCCATGCCCATATTAGCAAATGGCTTGTTGACAGTCTTCGGTGCATTGTTAGCTCCACGGGATTTATTCGGAGTACGGGTTGACCGTGTTTTCCTAGCCTCTAGTGCCAGTGATGGCATGCTTCGTGCGGTGGAGGAGGTGCTCTTGTATTAGCACAGCTGAAAACTGTTGTTCTGATTAAAGAAGCAATAAAACTGTCCTTCTTTAGACTAGTTGAGTATCTGGAGCATCAGCATTTGTGGGTTTGATTACAGGCTCAAAATGTCCAGAAACAAAGACCTTTCTTMTGAAACTCATCAGTCTATTCTTGTTCTGAGAAATAAAGGCTATTCCATGCGAGAAATTGCCAAGAAAATTAAGATTTCGTACGACGCTGTGTACTACTCCCTTCACAGAACAGCGCAAACTGGCTCTAACCAGAATAAAAAGAGGAGTGCGAGGCCCCGGTGCGCARCTGAACAAAAGGACAAGTAGAGTAGAGTGTCTAGTTTGAGAAACAGACGCCTCACAAGTCCTCAACTGGCAGCTTCATTAAATAGTACCCGAAAAACACCAGTCTCAACGTCAACAGTGAAGAGGCGACTCCGGGATGCTGGCCTTCTAGGCATTCCAGCAACACCATTCAAAGAAAGAGGCTATTCTATCTGTCTGTCTGTCTGTCTGTCTGTCTGTCTGTCTGTCTGTCTGTCTGTCTGTCACCAACTATCTCAATCAAAGAGCGCATTCTTCCAAAACCATTCAAAGACCTGATTCTAAACGGACTTCTCAATGACAGATACTGTTCTGACAAAATGTAGTCATTCAGAGGCTATTGATAGATGGCTTGTTAAAAGATTCCATTCTACCACAAATGAGGCCATTCTTACCCATTCTATTTAAATTATCAAACTATTATCTGGCCCTATATACAGGCGCTGTAGTACTAAAACAGTTAGGTCTCAAATGTTATACAAAACCAAATGAACATGTTTGTGTGAGATACGTGTGTTTGCTCTATGACCCGGGGACAGGGGTGGCTGAGGTTAGGAGTGTGTCAGTCATAAAGCCAGAGACAAGTACGCTACAACAGTTATACTGATCCAATGCCTCCACTATCTGGAGAGGGAGAGGGGTGGACTACTGTGGTATTTAAGCTTTGCAATAAAGTCATGAATAATGAAGGGTGAAGAGGGAGAAAGAGAAAGAGAGTGAGAGAGRAAGAGAGTGAGAGGTAGTGAGTGAGAGGGGTAGTGAGTGAGGGGGGTAGTGAGTGAGAGAGGTAGTGAGTGAGAGAGGTAGTGAGTGAGAGGTAGGTAGTGAGTGAGAGGTAGGTAGTGAGAGAGGTAGTTAGTGAGAGAGGTAGTTAGTGAGAGAGGTAGTTAGTGAGAGAGGTAGGTAGTGAGAGAGGTAGTTAGTGAGTAAAACATATCGTTGTTCACTCGTTTTACATATAATGTATCGCCTTTCTTCTACTTATCTACTTCTCTTCACTAACTACTTCTCTACTACCTTCTCTCAGTAACTACTCTCTCCTTAACTACCTAACTACCTCTCTCACTAACTACCTCCTCACTACACTACTCTTCACTACTACTGTCTCACTAACTACCTCTCTCACTAACTATCTCTCACTAACTACCTCTCTCACTACTACTCTCTCACTAATACCTCTCTCACTCTACTACTCTCATCTACTTCACACTACTCTCTTAACTACCTCTCTCCTCCACATCTCCTAATACCTCTCTCACTAACTACCTCTCTACTAACTAACTCTCTCACTACTACACTCTCTCACTACTTCTCTCCTACTCCTTCTCATAAC
>NW_019943567.1:74856-97032 GCF_002910315.2 Salvelinus sp. IW2-2015
ATACCCCTGGTGCCACTGAGATCGAGTAGTCAGTTTGGTCTAGCTGTAGTGATGTGTGTAGTGTGTGTGTGTGTGTGTTGTGTAGTGTGTGTGTGTGTTGTGTGTGTGTGTGGTGTGTGTGTGTGCTGTGTGTGTGATGTGTGTGTTGTGTGTGTGTGTGTGTGTGTGTTGTGTGTGTGTGATGTGTGTCGCTGTGTGTGTTCTCTCTCACTTAACCTAACCCTCTCACCTAATCCTACCTCTCTCACTAACTACCTCTCTCATCTCTCAGACCTACTTCTGGCTCACTACCTACCTCTCTCACTAACTACCTCTCTCACTAGACTACTCTCTCACTACCTCTCTCACTAACTACCTCTCTCACTAACTAATCCTACTATCTCACTAACTACCTCTCTCAACTAACTACCTCTCTCTAACTATCCTACCTCTCTCACTAACTACCTCTCTCACTAACTACACTTCTCTCATCTAACTACCTCTACTCTACTACCTTACCTCTCTCACTAACTACCTCTCTCACTACCTACCTCTCTCACTACCTACCTCTCTCGCACTACTCCTACTCTCTACTCCTATACTCATAAATACCTCTCTCACTACCTACCTCTCTTCACTAACTACCTCTCTCCACTAACTACCTCTTACTCACTAACTACCTCTCTCACTAACTACCTCTCTCACTAACTGACCTCTCTCACTACACTACCTCGTCGCTACCTACCTCTCTACACTTACCTCTCTAACTAACTACCTTACCTCTCTCACTAACTACCTCTCTCATCTAACTACCTCTCTCACTAATACCTCACTCACTAACTACTCTCTCACTAACTACCTCTCTCACTAACTACCTCTCTCACTAACTACCCTCCTCTCACTACTCTCTTCACTAACTACCTCTCTCACTAACTACCTCTCTTCTCTACTAACACTCCTAACTATACCTCTCTCACTAACTACCTCACTCACTAACTACATCTCTCACTTAACTTACCTCCTTTTCCCCACTGCTGCTTCTCCGAGTCAGAGGGCTCCTCCTGGGCTTCCTCAGCATGTCTCTCCCCCTGTCTGGAGGCCTGGCTCTGGAGGTTCTCTACTGATGTTATCGCTACAGTATCCACTATTTCAAACTACTCCCACTGTGCAACTACTATAAAAATGCACTCATAATAGCTAACTTGTATTGCTTCTAACACTGTGCTTTGCTAATTCTCTCCCAAACGGTGCTACTGTCACTGCTACCACATGACGTATAACAACCATACAGTCAGTGCTCTGTGGACCGTGTTCAATCCAACTGCTCAGACTACTGCTTGTCTCCTTTTATACTTGTTAAAGTGTCCCAGGGTATCTTGGGTTAGGACTCTACACACACACCCTAGTGGGGAGCAGGGAAGCCCACAGGAAACCCTGTGATGGTCTGGGCTCGCTGCTCTAAAGAAATCCAGCCAGGCTTTCAATCCTCGAGGAAATGACCCACGAAACACACACACACACGCTCTCTCCTACCGTTCCACTTCCAGTCCGTCCGGCTGGCTGTGGGGGTGAAGGGGGAGGCCAGGCCAGAGATGTCCAGGCTCTGGATCATCTCACTCAGTCTGTTCATGATCCGGGTGGGCACCTCGCCTGCCCCTTCCAGCAGAAACTCATGCACAGACATGAGGGAACGGGCTGCTCCCACACTCACAGAAACACACACATCCAGAGGCACCCCGACAGAGACGCAGGCAGACCGCTCCGAAAACTCACTCCAAGAGGTTCTTGTCCGATACACACACACACGAAAAGATCTGGCTCTGTTGCAATGTACTATCACTCACAGGAGTGATTCAGCACACACTCAAATGCAGGCTGCGAGGAGAGGTGTGGATTTAGCCTACTATAGTGCACACAGGCCAATGTACAGTAAAGTCCAGGTAGAGATCATATACACAGCCAGAAACAAGTGTCCAGTTCCATCCAAGATGAGCCAACCTGAGCCGAGCCAACCTGAGCCGAGCCAACCTGAGCCGAGCCAACCTGAGCCGAGCCAACCTGAGCCAACCTGAGCAGAGCCAACCTGAGCCCAGCCAAAGTGCTCTGAGTCCGTCTGTCACTTCTGCCTCAACCAAGACTGACTGATCTGCAACGTGCGCGGCACTGAACCTCATCACGACTGAGCTGTCAATAGCTCAGGGAGCCAGAGTGCAGCACAGACACTTTGAGAGAGAAGGAGTAAAGAGAGGGAGAGGAGGAGGAGGAGAGAAGAGGAGAGGTGGAGGGGTAGAAAGAGAGGGCAGCCATTTAAGCACAAATCCCTTCTGCTGGGGCTAATTATACAGCCATCACTTCTTCTGCTCTAATCTCTCTCTCTCCCTCCTCCCTCCGTGTCCAGTYTATCCCTTGTCCCATGGTGAAATGCAAACACAATCAGTCATGCCAGTGAATCACAGATGGCTCAGTAGTTCAATGAAGGCTCTGGACTACTAGAGGACTTAAATGTTCAGTTGAGAAAGCTGAGAAGTGCTGTGGCTAGTCGTTGACTGGGGGAGCTGGTCATACTGGAAGATTCGCTGTCTCTACTGTTATTGTGAATAGTTGATGAGGAAAAGGGCAGCTGCTGAATTTTGGGGATTTAGGCATATAAACTAGGAATAAGTGTATTAGTTAGTCAGGGTTATTAGTCAGTCAGGGTTATCAGTCAGTCAGGGTTATCAGTTCAGCAGGGTTATTAGTCAGTCAGGTTGTCAGTCAGTCAGGGTTATCAGTCAGTCAGGGTTATTAGTTAGTCAGGGTTATCAGTCAGTCAGGGTTATTAGTTAGTCAGGGTTATTAGTCAGTCCGGGTTATTAGTTAGTCAGTGTTATTAGTCAGTCAGGGTTATCAGTCAGTCAGGGTTATTATTAGTCAGGGTTATTAGTCAGTCCGGGTTATTAGTTAGTCAGTGTTATAGTCAGTCAGGTTGTCAGTCATTGTCAGGTATCAGTCAGTCAGGGTTATTAGTTAGTCAGGTTATAGTCAGTCGCGGTTATTAGTTAGTCAGTGTTATTAGTCAGTCAGGGTTATCAGTCAGTCAGGGTTATTAGTTTAGTCAGGGTTATTAGTCAGTCAGGGTTATTAGCTAGTCAGGGTTATTAGCTAGTCAGGGTTATTAGTCATGTCAGGGTTATATTAGTCAGGGTTATCCGTCAGTCAGGGTTATTAGCTTAGTCAGGTTATTAGCTAGTCAGGGTTATTAGCTTCAGGGTTATTAGCTAGTCAGGGTTATTAGTCAGTCAGGGTTAAAAGTTTAGTCAGGGTTATCAGTCAGCAGTCAGGGTTATTAGTCAGTCAGGGTTATTAGCTAGTCAGGATTATTAGTCATATTTTCAGAGGTTATTAAGTCAGTCAGGGTTATTAGTCAGTCAGGGTTGTAGTCAGTCAGGGTTATTCAGTCAGTCAGGGTTATTAGTCAGTCAGGGTTATTAGCTAGTCAGGGTTTACGTCAGTCAGGGGTTTTAGTCAGTCAGGGTTATCAGTCAGTCAGGTTATTAGTCAGTCAGGGTTATTAGCTAGTCAGGGTTATCGTCAGTCAGGGTTTATAGTCAGTCAGGGTTATCAGTCAGCAGGGTTATTAGTTCAGTCAGGTTCATAGCTAGTCAGGGTTATTAGTCAGTCAGGTTATTAGTCAGTCAGGGTTATTAGTCAGTCAGGGTTAATACGATCTAGTCAAGGGTTATTAGTCAGTCAGGGTATTAGCTAGTCAGTGTATTAGTCAGTCAGGGTTTACTTAGTTCAGGTATGGTCAGTCAGGTATTAGTCAGTCGGGGGTTATTAGTCAGTCGGGTATTAGTCAGTCAGGTTATTAGTCAGTCAGGGTTTTAGTCAGTCAGGGTTATTCGTTAGTCAGTGTTATTAGCAGTAGGGGGACAGGCAACTAACAGACTGTGGCTTCCTGCTCCTGTTGTGCTACTGACTTTGAATACAATGAGAGGAGCGCCTCTCTCTCTGCCATACTGATTGAGAACACTGCAGAGAGAAAGAGAGGCAAACCACACCATCACCATCCCACTCTATAAACCTATCCTCTCTATACCCTCTCCTCTCATTCACCATCCCACTCTATAACCTTCCTCTCTATACCCTCTCCTCTCATCACCCTCACACTCTATAACCTATCCTCTCTATACCTCTCCTCTCATTCACCATCCACTCTATAACCTACCTCTCTATACCTCTCCTCTCATCACCCTCACACTCTATAACCTATCCTCTCTATACCCTCTCCTCTCATCACCATCCCACTCTATAACCTATCCTTCTCTATACCTCTCCTCTCATCACCATCACACTCTATTAACCTATCCTCTCTATACCCTCTCTCTCATCACCATCCCACTCTATAACCTATCCTCTCTATACCCTCTCCTCTCATCACCATCCCACTCTATAACCTATCCTCTCTATACCTCTCCTCTCATCACCCCACACTCTATAACCTATCCTCTCTATACCTCTCTCTCCATCACCTCTCAACACTCTATATTCCTCCCTCTCTCTCCATCACCCTCCCACTCTATACCCTCTCTATCTTCCTCTCTCCACCCTCCCAATCTATACCCTCTCCTCTCTCCATCCACCCCTCCCACTCTATCCTCTCTCCTCTTCTTCTCTATCACCCCATCCACTCCATACCCTCTCCTCTCTCTTTCTCTCTCTATCACCTCCCACTTCTATACCAAATCCTCCCTCTTCCTTTATTCTTCTCATCACCCTCCCAATCTACACCCCAATTTCCTCTCCATCACCATCCCACTCTATTACCCTCTCTACTCCTCTTTCTCATCACCCTCCAATCTATTACCTCTCCTCTCTCTCCATCACCTCCCACTCTATAACCTTCTCCTCTCTCTCTCTATCACCCATCCACTCCATACCTCCTTTCCTCTTCTCTATCATCACCCCTCCCCATTTATTACTCCTCTCCTCCTCCCCATCACCCTCCCCCCACTCTTAACCCCCCCTCTCCTCCTTTCTCCCATCCACCTCCCCCACTCTATAACCTCTTCTCTATCCTCACCCCCCACTCTATACCTCTCCTCTCTCCATCACCCTCCCACTCTATACCTCTCCATCACCCTCCCACTTATACACTCTCCTCTCTCTCCATCACCCTCCCACTCTATACCCTCTCCTCTCTCGCCATCACCCTCCCACTCTATCCCTCTCCTCTCTCTCCATCACCCTCCCACTCTATACCCTCATCACCCTCCCCCCCACCCCCACCCACACACACACACACACACACACACACACACACACACACACACACACACCACACACACCACACACACACACACACACACACACACACACACACACACACACACACAACAACACACACACACACAGAGCTTAATTCAACACTCCGAACATTGAAACCCAGTTCCCTGTTTGTCAAGCTTGAGACTGAGTTGTGGCTAGAGAATTCTGGGCTAGAATGAAAACGTGCCCATCCTGGCAGTCCCCAAGGAATGGGTTGAGAAACACTGATCTAAAACAAGCATGGGCTCCTGGCAACCATGCTGTTCATAAACCACAGAAACAGGAGTCAAGGTGAAGCTGTTCTGACTGTGGACAAAATTAGTTTTCCATCTGCCTCAAATCATGCAGCCAGAAAACCAGGAAAATTGTCAGACACACTCCCTGTGTTATAATGCTGTAACATGATCTGAAGCCAGTCAAACCCTACTTATGTAAACCCCATGAGCAGAAATAGAAGCATAGCTATTAAATAGAATTACTAGGCTTTTCATTGTCACGCACAATATCAACCATTTTTTCAGATGATGGCCACTATTATAAGACAGATTAGTGATGGGTAAATCCATTTGAATTCAATCACTTTTTGACGGCACACCTTTTGATTTGAACAAAACCTTCCATACGTATTTGCCTGTTGTAGAAGTGCTCTGAAAGTGACTTTTTTTGGACCTGAATACCAAAACATTCAATAGATAAAGGTGCTCAAAGGGGACCTATTTAGCATAACCCACCATACCATGAGACTTTCATGTCTTCATCACTGKAATAGAAAAACRGCTAAGATTTATTTAATTTAAAAGCGTACAAACAGGGTTGTCATATTTTATAATAATCTTTTTTATAAAAATTTCATTTTTTAACATTAAACATGAATGATCTAAAGATGCATAAACTCCMATTTTCTTTCATATTGGCATATGTTGTAGCTTAGTCCCTATTTACATCATCTGAGGTTTTTGTGTTGTGCCCGGGCATCAATTGAGAAACAACATGAATATTTAATTAGACATTTGATGGTGGGTGGATCGGCGGCCATCTTTGTGGTTGTCATTAGAATTTAACATTTGAATTCAAACGTGTACCAGCTAAATTRCAGTGATCTGAAGGGAGTGGTCCATTCTATGAGTTATCTTTCTATGACTGAAATGACACCCACCTTGTATTCAAGAGCATGCTGTGCCAACCGATGGCGGGCACAACATAAAAACCTCAGATTATGTAAAATAGGGTCTAAGATAGTTTTTAGATAATGTTTTTAGCAGTGGAGGCTGGTGGGAGGAGCTATAGGAGTACAGGCTCATTGTAATGGCTGGAATTTCATAAATGGAACGGTATCAAACATGTCAAACATATGGAAACCACATGTTTGACTCTGTTCCATTAATTATATTCCAGCCATTACAATGAGCCTGTCCTCCTATAGCTCCTCCCAACAGCCTCCACTGGTTTTTAGATAACTGACAGTAGAGGTTAAAAAATGCCATAGTTCTTCTTAAAAATGTAGGACATTAGAAAAATGTTTGACAACCCTGTTTGTAAGCGTTTAAATTATATAAAACTCAACCGTTTATCTTTTCAAGCAATGAAGACATGGATGTCTCATGGTATGGTGGGGCACGCAAAATGGGTCAACTTTGAGCACCTTTATCTATTGAATGTTTTGGCATTCAGGTCCAAAAAGTCACTTTCTGACCACTTCTACTATGGGCAAACATGTGTGGAAAGTTGTTTTTAAATCAAAAGGGATGCTGTCAAAAAGTGATTGTATTCAAATGGATTTACCCTGACACAACWATTTTTTTAAAACATAGTGTTAGTGTGATCTACAGATGTAAGATCTTAATTTGACCAGTATTGTTGCAGCAAAATAATCCTGCATCAATAGGATTTGAACGTTTAGTCCATGATGTTGCTTGATTAGTGGTTAGGCTATTAGCTGGTCAAAATGAGGCTACACGAGAAGTGGAAAACTTCTGTGTGTTATTGCAGGTTTTCAGTGAATTTATGTACATCACTAAGCTTATCTGCATTTCCTGTGGCGCAGGACAATTCTCAGCAACAAAAGAGTGATCAAATGAAGATCCTACATCTGTAGATGTGCCAGTGGGTGGATTGACTGGAAGTAGATCAAATCGGCCAGTTAGGAAATAGAGAGAAGTGATCTCCACACACTCTGCTGATTACAACACGTTATATTCCTGATCAGAGAGAGAGAGTCTTTCTGCAGCAAGGTGCAGTTCAGATTAGAAATCACAAAGACAAAACTAGAATTTAGTCAGCCAGGGCGGTGTTGTCTGGTGTGTGTGCGTGCCACACTGCAAGTTGAGTTGAATTGTACAGCGCAGAACGCACAGTATACAGACAGTAGTAGATGATGACTAAATCTTTATCTCTCTTTGACTCTCTCTGCTGTCTACTATGATCAGTGTGAGGGTTCAGGGTGAGAGTCTGTCCTATTTCTCTCTCATGGCCGGAGGGAAATCTCAATCTCCCTAACAACAGACAAAACAAAAAGACTGCTAAAAACAAAAGCTGTCATCAAAGACCCGAGAGACAGGTGATTTGTCCAAAGAAACACAGGGAGGTATCTGTCTTTATGTGAGGCAGTCTTGGTTCAGTAATATGAGGTTTGGAAGACCTTGAGGACTAGGAAGGGTGGATTTCCTACCTGTCCATGACTGCTTCCTCTCTACCATCACTCACCTGTCCATGACTGCTTCCTCTCTACCATCACTCACCTGTCCATGACTGCTTCCTCTCTACCATCACTCACCTGTCCATGACTCCTTCCTCTCTAGCCATCATCAGCAACTGTCCATGACTTTCCTCCTCTTACCATCACTCACCTGTCCAATGACTGCTTCCTCTCTACATCACTCACCTGTCCATGACTCGCTCCCTCTCTACCATCACTCACCTGTCCATGACTCCTTCCTCTCTACCATCACTCACCTGTCCATGACCTTCCTCTCTACCATCACTCACCTGTCCATTGCCTTCCTCTCTACCATCACTCACCTGTCCATGACGCTTCCTCCTCTACCATCACTCACCTGTCCATGACTCCTTCCTCTCTACCATCACTCACCTGTCCATGAGCTTCCTCTCTACCATCACTCACCTGTCCATGACGCCTTCCTCTCTACCATCACTCACCTGTCCATGATGCTTCCTCTCTACCATCACTCACCTGTCCATGACTGCTTCCCTCTCTCATCACCACCTGTCCATGACTCCTTCCTCTCTACCATCACTCACCTGTCCATGACTGCTTCCTCTCTACCATCACTCACCTGTCCATGACTCCTTCCTCTCTACCATCACTCACCTGTCCATGACTGCTTCCTCTCTACCATCACTCACACTGTCCATGACTCTTCTCTCTACCATCACTCACCTGTCCATGCCTTCCTCTCTACCATCACTCACCTGTCCATGATGCTTCCTCTCTCCATCACTCACCTGTCCATGACTCCTTCCTCTCTACCATCACTCACCTGTCTCATGACTCCTTCCTCTCTGCCATCACTCACCTGTCCATGATGCCTTCCTCTCTACCATCACTCACCTGTCCATGACTCCTTCCTCTCTCCATCACTCACCTGTCCATGACTCCTTCCTCCTACCATCACTCACCTGTCCATGACTTCTTCCTCTCTGCATCACTCACCTGTCCATGACTGCTTCCTCTCTACCATCACTCACCTGTCCATGACTCCTTCCTCTCTACCATCACTCACCTGTCCATGACTCTCCCTCTCTACCATCACTCACCTGTCCATGACTCCTTCCTCTCTACCATCCTCACCTGTCCATGACTCCTTCCTCTCTCCATCACTCACCTGTCCATGACTCCTTCCTCTCTGCCATCACTACCTGTCCATGACTCCTCCTCTCTACCATCACTCACCTGTCCATGACTCCTTCCTCTCTACCATCACTCACCTGTCCATGACTCCTTCCTCTCTCATCACTCACCTGTCCATGACTCCTTCCTCTCTCCATCACTCACCTGTCCATGACTGCTTCCTCTCTACCATCACTCACCTGTCCTGACTCCTTCCCTCTCTGCCATCCAACTCACCTTGTCCATGACTCCCTTCCTCCTCAACCCATCACTCCACCTGTCCATGACTCCTTCCTCTCTCCATCACTATCACCTGTCCATGACTCCTTCCTCTCTCATCACTCACCTGTCCATGGATGCTTCCTCTCTACCATCACTCACCTGTCCATGACTCCTTCCACTCTGCCTTCACATCACACAGCATCCAACACACACACATGAACCGAACATGAGGCCCACTAATACAGTCACACCACACATACACACAAACAGTCCTCTAAATAACATCTCCAAAGCTTGTATGAATCCATTGAGCTGATGACCATAACATTGACACTGGTGTTGCCATGGTAACAGTTATATCTGTTCACAGTATTGTCAAGTACAGTAGGAGGATATATCACCTCTCTAAGTCTGTCTGACCAACATCCATCTCACCAATATCTGGAGAGCTGCCTCCTTAGGCCTAAAGCTGATATTATATATTTTATTGTCACATATACCGAGGTGTAGTGAAATGTGTTGTTTTACAGGATCAACCATAATAGTATGAGAGGTGCAGTGAAATGTGTTGTTTTACAGGATCAACTATAATAGTATGAGAGGTGCAGTGAAATGTGTTGTTTTACAGGATCAACCATAATAGTATGAGAGGTGCAGTGAAATGTGTTGTTTTACAGGATCAACCATAATAGTATGAGAGGTGCAGTGAAATGTGTTGTTTTACAGGACCAACCATAATAGTATGGCGCAAATGGAGCAGATAAAGGTTAAGTGCCTTGCTCAAGGGCATATCAACAGATTTTTCATCTTGTCGGCTCGGGTATTCAAAATGCTCGGGTATACTGGCCCCACACTCGGCCCAAGTGTGTGTGTGAAGTGGGTATACACWAATTTTGCCAACATTTTTCCCCAAACGGCCCGCCCAGCGAAGGGAAGGTGCCCTGTGCGAAGCATTCTATGAGAAACAATGACATACACTCTGAATGACCTAAAATCATAAATCCCATATTGTTCTTTCACAGTCAGGCCAACCCAATCTGTACTGTGCAGTAGGCTAATAGTAGGCCTACTATAGAGCCCCACAGTGGAGGTGTCATAATACCCATAAAACCTAGTGGTCAAACAGGGAAATTGTTCCAATCATTTTTCCACCATTAATATTTCCCATAGGGGATTTTAGAAACACTTACAATAAGGGCTGTGTTTCGTATAGGCTTACCCTGGTGTGCATTTTTGATACAGTGGGGCAAAAAACKATTTAGTCAGCCACTAATTGTGCAAGTTCTCCCACTTAAAAAGATGGGAGAGGCCTGTAATTGTCATCATAGGTACACTTCAACTATGACAGACAAAATGAGAAAAAAAAWTCCAGAAAATCACATTGTATGATTTTTTATAAATGTATTTGCAAATTATGGTGGAAAATAAGTATTAGGTCAATAACAAAAGTTTATCTCAATACTTTGTTATATACCCTTTGTTGGCAATGACAGAGGTCAAACGTTTTCTGTAAAGTCCTTTCACAAGGTTTTCACACACTGTTGCTGGTATTTTGTCCCATTCCTCCATGCAGATCTCCTCTAGAGCAGTGATGTTTTGGGGCTGTTGCTGGGCAACACGGACTTTCAACTCCCTCCAAAGATTTTCTATGGGGTTGAGATCTGGAGACTGGCTAGGCCACTCCAGGACCTTGAAATGCTTCTTACGAAGCCACTCCTTCTGCCCGGGGCCGTGTTGTTGGATCATTTGTTTCATGCTGAAAGAGAACCCAGCACCGTTTTCAATCTTCAATGCCCTTGCTTGATGGAAGAGAGTTTTTCACTCAAAATCTCACGATACATGGCCCCATTCTATCCTTTCCTTACAACGGACACGTATCCTGGTTCCTTGCAGACAAAAAACCAGCCCCCAAAGGCATCGATGTTTCCACCCCCTGCTTCTTCACAGTAAGTATGGTGTTCTTTGATGCAAACTCAGCACTTTCGTTTGTCTTTCCAAACACACGAGTTGAGTTTTTACCAAAAGAAGTTTCCTATTTGGTTCATTCTGACCATATGACTATTCTTCCCAATTCTTCTTCTGGATTCATCCACATGCTCTCTAGCAAACTTTCAGACGCCCTGGACACTGTACTGGCTTAAGCAGGGACCACGTCTGGCACTGCCAGGATTTGGAAGTCCCTGGCGGCTAGTGTCTTACTTGATGTTAGGCTTTGTACTTTGTTCCCAGCTCTCTTGCAGGTCATTCACTAGGTCCCCCCGTTCGTGTTCTGGATTTTTGCTCCAACCGTTTTGTGATCATCTTGACCCCCACCGGAGGTAATCTTCGTTGGAAGCCCCAGATTGAGGGCAGACTTATCAGTGTCTCTTGTATGTCTTCCAATCCTAATAACTTGCACCTCCCACAGTTGATTTCTTAAAACCAAGCTTCTGCTTACCTATGCAGATTCAGTCTTCTCAGCCTGGTTGCCAGGTCTACAATTTTGTTTCTCGGTTCCTTTGACAGCTCTGTCTTTGCCATAGTGGCATTGGACAGTGTGACTGTCAGGTTGTGGACAGGGTTGTCCTTTTATACTGATAAACAAGTTCAAACAGGTGCCATCTAATACAGGTAACGAGTTGCGAGGACAGAGGAGCCTCTAGAAAAGAAGTTAAAAGGTTCTGTAGAGCCAGAAATCTTTTGCTTGTTTGTAGGTGACTAAATACTTATTTTCCACCATAATTTGCAAATAAATTCATTAAAAATCCTACAATGTGATTTTCTGGATTTTTTTCCCTCATTTTGTCTGTCATAGTTGAAGTGTACCTATGATGAAAATTACAGGCCTCTCTCATCTTTTTAAGTGGGAGAACTTGCAYAATTGGTGGCTGACTAAATACTTTTTTGCCCCACTGTAACCATGTAAATCTCTTTTTGGTGGGGCTTGCCTGTTTTTCATGTTATTTTGGCATTAATATGAGTCACATATCAGTTTGCAAACAATGTAAARTATATATATATCATTGAGTTAATAAAGCCGCATACTAACATGGTCTCTTTATTGTTTTCTTTAGTAAGGCAGCTCCAAAATGCAGGTGTTTCAGCCTGGGTCAGTGCTTTCTGTGGTGGTTATATCTACGGTAGCTTTGATTGGACTTTCAAAATCTTAGCTAGCAGTCATCATCATGAATAAAGTCGACAATCTACTGGAAAATCCTTGTCATATGAAGAGAAATAATGAAGAGAAATTATAGATAAAACTTATCAGTCCTCATCGGCCATTGAACATAAACATTACACAACAAGTTGCAAATTCAACAATGAGTGGTTTGGAAGGAATCAGTGACAGTGGCTAACCGCAAGCAATGCAACTGGGAAGTCAGGAATAAACGAGCTCAGACTGGGAAAATACGTTTTGAACGGTCATCCAACTCGGAATTGTAAATCTCTTTCTCTTTCTTTGATGACAAAATTTGCCCATGAAGGACCACCGCTCCACCTTCCTGAGCACATCACAAAAAGGTGAGTCCAAATATTTCTTATTTGCTGCTGCATAAATTATGTAATAGGCCAGGGAGATATGTATACTGTAGCTAAGAAAGTAAGTAAGTGTATGTTGTGTAGTAAGCTGTTAGTAGCCCATGTGCCTCACCCTAATAATTTGGTCTATTTTCACCTCTTAATTTCACCTAACGTTACTGTTCTGACTCAATGGTGCACATGTAGCCTATAACCTGTTTTTGAGAAATGTCATCATCTAATATTGTAAGAGCTTTCATTGTCTGCTTATATGCCCCCTTTATTTATCCTACGGTTCTGACTTGGTGTACAGGGAAAATACTGTAAGAGCAGCCCATGTTCTGCATTCTGTCGCTGTACATTTCAAAAGTGCTGAACACATAGTTATATTGACTACGTCCATCTTAGCGCGCTCATTAATGTCTTAATCGAAATTATGGAATGCCTCTTATCCGCACATCGTTCCCTTATGCCATAGTTTGTACATCTCAATTGTCAGTAGAAACCACATTTATGGCAAGTCAGCCATATCAGCTATGTTTTTTTAAAAGGCAGTAAATGAGGCTGAATGAACTGTTTCGCTGCCAGACAAGGCTCCACTGATAGCCAGGTGTAGCAGTGGTAAGGATTCACTCCATGGTGCTGAAAAGAAGCTCTGCTGTTGGGACAGTTTTATGTAGGCCCTAACAGTTTGTGGGCACCGTTTGTCGCCGTTATAGTGCAATTCATGTATTGTTTAGTGCTGTGTAGTGGCTTTGCTGGCATGCATCTAAAACAAATTGGGGGGAGTTTGCCCCTGCAAGATTTACATTCTGGGCCGACATACAAGTTCCTTACTTTTTTCCCCTTCTACTTCTACTTAATTTCTGCCCTCCGAAATCATATTCGTTATATAAATAGGCCCTTTTAATTTTGTCTGGCTTGCCGTTCCAAATAAAATGTAATATTTTTTGTTCACTTAATTTAATAAGCAGGTCACTAGGTGTAGGCAAAACCATAAGCAAATATGTAAACTGTGATATGACTAAAGAGTTAATAAGGGTGATTTTTCCACAAATAGACAGGTATTTTCCTTTCTGTGGTAGCAAGATCTTATCTATTTTTGCTAACTTTCTATAAAAATTTATTGGAGTGAGATCATTTCTTTCTTTTGGGATTTGTATACCGAGTATGCCCACATCTCCGTCAGACCATTTAATTGGTAAACTACATGGTAATGTAAAATTAGCATTTTTTTGTGATCCAATACGTAATATCACTTATCATAATTTGGTTTTAATCCAGAGAGGCAAGCAAAAGTATCTAGATCCTCTAAGAGGCCGTGGAGAGATTCTAATTGTAGTTTTAAAAGATAACATGAATCATCAGCGTACAATGACATCTTAGTTTTTAAGTTACGGATTTCTAATCCCTTAATATTATTGTTTAATCTAATTTTAACAGCTAACATTTCAATGGCAATAATAAAGAGATATGCCGATAGTGGACAACCTTGTTTTACTCCTCTAGATAGTTTTTAACTTTCTGAGATGTAGCCATTATTTACTATTTTACACCTAGAGTTACTATACATAACTTTAACCCATTTTATAAGAGATTCCCCAAAATTGAAATATTCTAGGCATTTATATATAAACTCCAGTCATACTTTATCAAAAGCCTTTTCAAAGTCAGCTATGAAAACCAGGCTGTATTAAAGAACATAAATGGTTAAAGAAAAGTGTGATAAATAAAAACATATACCAATTTCATTTAAGGACCAAAATATTGACAGCTGTGCCATATAAATTGCAAAATAGAGATTTTCGATGTACCCATTCCATGGCACATGGTTTATGAATTGATACACAAAACAACGCCGGATTCAAAACTTCTAATTTTTCAATTTAAATTATTATACAAAATTCTTGCAACCAATAGAATGTTATATATATGGGGGTTACAATCTTCCCAGCTCTGCAGATTCTGCTGTGAGGAGGCAGAGTAATTAGATCATTTATATTGGTATTGTCCATATGTAGCTCGTCTTTGATCACAGGTCCAGGAATGGCTAAAGAATTGCAACATTTGCTTAGAACTAACGCTGCAGATAGCAGTACTGGGTGATTTGAAAAGCCATAGTCAATCAATCAATAATATAATTATTATTTTAGGATTTTTTTWAATTTTTAATTTACAATCTGTAAATTGTAAATTTAAGCTATGAGAATAGTTAGGTTCAGTACTTGTGTGAAGCGTCACAGCACAGTTGAAAAATATATGGCAAATAGAAATCCATAATTGGAGGATGTTGAGAGATAGATGGGAGGGGTTGAATGGAGCTGAAGGGTGGGACTAATAACAAGATAAACAATGTAAAACATACGGGGTCTGTAAAATGTATATAGGTTCAGACATTTTGTGAAATAGCACAGTTACAAATAGAAATCTAACTGGATGGACATCAGAAATAGAGGAAGGACTAAAAACAAACAAAATATAACTATTGTAAAATAGATTGTGTCTGTAAAATGTGTATAAGATGTATAAACTGAAGGTAGAAGCCTAAGTGTTTATTAGTTTACTCCAATTGGGGGAAGGGTGGTAGGGTTTGCGGGGAATAATAAAGGTATATTCTTAAAAAAGTATGTATGTCTATATAGGTATGTGTAGTACAGTATATGTGCCTATGTAGCATGCGTGTATGGTATATCTATTCCCCCACAAATATGGGGATTGGAAATGATGCAGACAATTACATTGATGGAAGCAACAATCTTTCTGCAATATAAAAAATAAAATAAAAAATGTAATAAAAATAAAAGATTTACATGCTAAAATCACAACTGGTGACACAACTGATTAAGAAGTGAGTATACACAATGCCACTGAAAAATAGTGGGTTTACGGTGTACACCTTCGTATACCCTCCACTACCCACTGTTTGCATGCATGTGCGCGTTGGTGAATCGGTGCAGTGTGTGTGTGTGTGTGTGTGTGGTGTGTGTGTGTGTGTGTGTGTGTGTGTGTGTGTGTGTTGTGTGTGTGTGTGTGTTTGTGTGTGTGTGTGTATGCATGTGCTCGTACGTGTGTGTGTGTGTGTGTGTGTATGCATGTGCTCGGTGTGTGTGTGTGTGTGTATACATGTGTTTGCGTGTGTGTGTTGTGTGTGTGTGTGTGTGTGTGTGTGTGTGTGTGGTGTGTGTGTGTGTGGTATATACATGTGCTCGTGTGTGTGTGTGTGTGTGTGTGTGTGTGTGTGTGTGTGTGTGGTGTGTGTGTGTGTGTGTGTGGTGTTGTGTGTATGTGTGTGTGTGTGTGGTTTTGTGTGTGTGTGTGTGTGTGTGTGTGTGTGTGGTGGTGTGTTGTGTGTGGTGTGTGTGTGTGTGTGTGTGTGTGTTGTGTGTGTGTGTGTGTGTGTGTGTGTGTGTGTGTGTGTGTGTGTGTGTGTGTGTGTGTGTGTGTTGTTGCATGTGCTCGTACGTGTGCTTGTGTTTCTAATGCCTGGTCTCAGAGAGCTAGCTAACAGAAATGTGTAACTCAACAGAAGGCCAGATATTATAGGCCTGTATACACTGAGCGTACAAAACATTAAGAACAGCTTCCTAATATTGAGTTGCACCCCGTTTTTGCCCTCAGAACAGCCTCAATTCGTCGTGGTAGTGACTCTACAAGGTGTCGAAAACATTCCACAGGGATGCTGGTCCATGTTGACTCCAATGCTTCCCACAGTTGTGCAAAGTTGGTTGGATGTCCTTTGGGTGGTGGACCATTCTTGCTACACATGGGAAACTGTTAAGCATGAAAAACCCAGCAGCGTTGAAGTTCTTGACACAAACCGGTGTGCCTGGCACCTACTACCATACAACTTTCAAAGGCACTTAAATATTTTGTCTTGCCGATTCAGCCTCTGAATGGCACACATGCACAATCCATGTCTCAATTGTCTCAAGGCTTAAAAATCCTTCTTTAACCTGTCTCCGCCCAACTGATTGAAGTGGATTTAACAAGTGACATCAATAAGGGATCAGAGCTTTCACCTGGTCAATCTATGTCATGGAAAGAGCATCCTTAATGTTTTGTACACTCAGTGTAAGTACAGACCTTTACATTTTAGTCATTTAGCAGACACTCTTATCCAAAGAGACTTACAGGTGAAAGTAGGGTTAAGTGCTGTGCTCAAGAGCACATCAGATTTTCACCTAATCAGATCGAGGATTCGAACCAGCAACCTTTTGTTTACTGGCCCAATGCTCCTAACCCGCTAGGCTACCTAAATCTTTCAACATAAAACCACACAGTCTCTGGCCTTTTTAGAGACCTGACTACCGTAGGAAGGAATGTCAGAGGAGATGTTATGTATATATCAAATCTAGATACGATGCTGGGAGATACTGACGTGAAGCGACAAGATCTGCAGCATCTGGTCTCCTATTACAGTCCTACACGCTCACGCTTACGGTTATGCCGTCATACAGTAATTACTATGTAATACGGTAGGTATCTACAATAACAATCTAGCTTACTCATCTAGTTCTCTATTCAACCAATCAGCCAATATATTCCTGATTGCAGTATCCCAGAGCTGCAGGGGTTCTGATGATTTAGGTCAATATCACACGACACACAGACACACATTACATTTTAGCTCACACAGCGTCACAGAACATAGCTACAGTAAGTAGCTATGATCGGTGCATCAGACAAGAATGACATATGCTGTACATACGTACATACTATATACATAGGCATTCCTATAGATAGCCATACTGTTGACACATACCAACATTTTGGATGACCAGTCTGAGTCTTTCTAACATCGTTCCAAGGGCCATCTCCTCCGTCTTCATCCACAGCATCATCCTCAGGAGGGGGAACGGGAGCCCGGCTACCCAGAGAAGGGACTCCGTGGCTGGGGATAGATGGAGCCTGCCTGTGTGTATGTCTGGTGCTCCAAACAGCCGATGCTGTGGAGGAGGGAGTGAGGGGGACTGGCGTAGCTGCTTAGCCAAAGGGAGAGGAGGCAAGAGGGGGAGACTGCAGAGTTACTAGCCCAGGGTAAGGATTCTACGGAGGGGGAGAAAGAGACGAGAGGTGTGCCTGGCTGGCTGACTCACACTGCAGATGGAGTGAGAGATGCTGCAGAAAGGAGAGAGAAGCGAGGGATGTTTCAGAGAGAAGAGAGGATGCTGGCTGCAGAGAGAGGATGGGGAGGATGCTGAAGCTGTGATAGATGCAGACGTCCCTGGCTGCACTGATGGAGAGATGCAGAGTGGGGGATGCCAGCAGTGGAGAAGAGAAGGAGGAAAGGAGGAGGGGAGGACACTGAACATGTACGCATGCAACCTTCAGTAGCAACATGCGCATGCAGACCAAGAGAGAAGGAGTGGAGAGGGGGGATTGCAGGCAAGTCCAATTTTTGCAGACGCACACACACACACACAAATGATGGGACTGAGGCTTGGCTGCAGTCGTAACAATAAAAGGAGAGGTCAGTTTGATTTAAAGTCTCAATGCAGCTCTGAGAAAGGACATGACTGAAAGAGACACGGAGGGAGACAGAGAGGGAAAGAGACAGGGCGGTAGATAGAGAGGGAAAGAGACAGGGAGGGAGACAGAGAGGGAAAGAGACAGGGAGGGAGACAGAGAGGGAAAGAGAGGGAGGGAGACAGAGAGGGGAGAAAAGGACAGGCGGTAGAATAGAGAGGGAAAGAGACAAGCGGTAGATAGAGAGGGAAAGAGACAGGGAGTGAGACAGAGAGGGAAAGAGGACAGGGAGTGAGGACAGAGAGGGAAAGAGACAGGGAGTGAGACAGAGAGGGAAAGAGACAGGGAGGGAGCAGAGAGAGGGAAAGAGGACAGGGAGGGAGACAGAGAGGGAAGAGAGGGAGGGAGACGGAGAGAGAGGAGAGACAGGGACAGGAGAGACAGAGAGAGAGGAGACAGAGAGAGGGAGAGACAGAGAGACAGGGAAAGAGACGAGGAGTGAGACAGAGAGAGGGAAAGAGACAGGGAGAGGGAAAGAGACAGGGAGGGAGACAGAGAGAGGGAAAGAAAACAGGGGGGAGACAGAGAGAGGGAATGAGAGGGAGGAGACAGAGAGGGAAAGAGACAGGGAGTGAGACAGAGAGAGGGAAAGAGACAGGGAGTGAGACAGAGAGGGAAAGAGAGGGAGGGAGACAGGGAGGGGAAAGAGACAGGGAGTGAGACAGAGAGAGGGAAGAGAGGGAGGAGACATGGAGAGGGAAAGAGACAGGGAGGGAGACAGAGAGGGAAAGAGACAGAGAGAGGAAAGAGACAGGGAGTGAGACAGAGAGCGGGAAAGAGACAGGGAGTGAGACAGAGAGGGGGAAGGAGAGGGAGGGGACAGGGAGAGGGAAATAAACAGGGAGGGAGACAGAGAGAGGGAAAGAGACAGGGAGTGAGACAGAGAGAGGGAAAGAGAGGGAGGGAGACCGGGAGAGGGAAAGAGACAGGGAGGAGACAGAGAGAGGGAAAGAGACAGGGAGTGAGACAGAGAGGGAGGGAGACAGAGAGGGAAAGAGACAGGGAGTTGAGACAGAGAGAGGGAAGAGAAGGGAGTGAGACAGAGAGGAGGGAAAGAGAGGGAGGAGATAGAGAGGGAGGGGGACAGGGAGAGGGAAATAGACAGGGAGTGAGACAGAGAGAGGGAAAGAGAGGGAGGGAGGGAGACAGAGAGGGAAAGAGACAGGGAGTGAGACAGAGAGAGGGAAAGAGACAGGGAGTGAGACAGAGAGAGGGAAAGAGACAGGAGTGAGACAGAGAGAGGAAAGAGAGGGAGGGAGACAGGAAGAGGAAAGAGACAGGGAGGAGACAGAGGAGGAAAGAGCCAGGGAGTGGACAGAGAGAGGAAAGAGACAGGGAGTGGGACAAGAGAGAGGAAAGAGACAGGGAGTGAGACAGAGAGACGGGAGGAGAGGGAGGGAGACAGGGAGAGGGAAAGAGACAGGGAGTGAGACAGAGAGGGGGAAGGAGAGGGAGGGAGACAGTGAGAGGGAAAGAGACAGGGAGGGAGACAGAGAGAGGGAAAGAGACAGGGAGGGAGACAAAGAGGGAAAGAGACAGGGAGTGAGACAGAGAGGGGGAAGGAGAGGGAGGGAGACAGGGAGAGGGAAAGAGAAGGGAGGGAGACAGAGAGAGGAAAGAGACAGGGAGAGAGACAGAGAGAGGAAGGAGAGGGAGGGAGACAGGGAGAGGGAAGAGACAGGGAGGGAGACAGAGAGGGGAAGGAGAGGAGGGAGACGGGAGAGGAAAGAGACAGGGAGGGAGAAGAGAGGGAGGGGAAGGAGAGGAAGACAGGGAGAGACAGAGAGAGGGAAAGAGAGGAGGAGAGGAGAAGAAGGGAAAGAGACAGGGAGGGAGACAGAGAGGAGGAAGAGACAGGGAGAGGACAGAGAGAGGAAAGAGACAGGGAGTGAGACAGAGAGAGGAAAGAGACAGGGAGGTGAGACAGAGAGAAGGAAGGAGAGGGAGGGAGACAGAGAGAGGGAAAGAGACAGGGAGTGAGACAGAGAGAGGGAAAGAGACAGGGAGTGAGACAGAGAGGGAAAGAGAGGGAGGGAGACAGGGTGGGGGAGGGGGGAGTAGAGAAAAGTTAAAGGGAGAAAAAGATAAAAGGTTTACATCCTCCTTATTAACAACATGATGATTCATTCTCTGGGGTTGTTTTCTAAACAGGCTCTGGGATTAGCTGTTCTCTATCACCACAAAGTGGCCACTCTGTGTCATTACAGCCCATTACTGCAGTGCAGAGACACAGGCCCCTTCAATTTAGCCAGGTCACCTATATCCTTCAATAAGAATGCAGATACTGTGACATATAGGAAGACAGGATGGAGTTCGACAAACCGGTGTGTTTTATAATATCTTTATTACAAGCAGAATGACATCACAGAGCTTTGCCCTCATTCGCTAAAGATAGGCAGGCAAAATGTCAACAGATGAACATATTTTAAAATCTTAAAATCTTTGTATAAAAACCACCTTGAAAACTGCTCATGAATACAAACAGTACTGTAGGTTTCTATGTGATACAGCATACTGTTTGCCTTTAGAGAGCACAGTATAGTAGTTGACGTTTCATTTCATTTGTGAGAGTAGCACAAGTTCAGAAGCAGTATGGAGAGAGCACTTGGAGCTGTGCTGATAATGTGTTTCTAAAAGAAGTGGACATTCTGGTCAGCGACAGTCACAGGGATGGTGTGTTTAACCAATGAGAGACAGAGACAGACAGACATCCAAAATATTCATTGACTAATCAAGTTATTTGGTCACTTTTTCTCTCACTGTGATCTTGAGAACAGAAAATGTAATACAAAAGAGTTTATGAGACGAGTGATGGGTGACTACATATAAATATAATCTCTGTGGGTGACTACATATAAATATAATCTCTGTGGGTGACTACATAGAAATATAATCTCTGTTACAGAGATTGTATTTCTATGGTAGTCACCTACAGAGAATTATAATTTCTAGTAGTCACACCACAAGAGATTATATTTCTATGTAGTCACCCACAGAGATTTATTTCTATGTAGTGCACCTACAGAGATTATATTTCTATGTAGTCACCCAAGAATTGTATTTCTATGTAGTCACCCACAGAGATATATTTATTAGTCACCTACAGAGATTATATTTCTATGTGTCACCCACAGAGATATATTTTCTATGTAGTCACCTACAGAGATTGTATTTCTATGTAGTCACTACAGAGAATTATATTATTTCTATGTAGTCACCCACAGAGATTATATTTCTATGTAGTCACCTACAGAGATTGTATTTCTATGTAGTCACCTACAGAGATTAATATTTCTATGTAGTCACCACAGAGATTATATTTCTATGTAGTCACCTACAGAGACATATTTCTATGTAGTCACCCACAGAGATTATATTTCTATGTAGTCCCACAGAGATTATATTTTATGTAGTCGACCTACAGAGATTTATTTCTATGTAGTCACCTAACAGAGATTATATTTCTAATGTAGTCACCCACAGAGATTATATTTCTATGTAGTCACCTACAGAGATTGTATTTCTATGTAGTCACCCACAGAGATTGTATTTCTATGTAGTCAACCCACAGAGATTGTATTTCTATGTAGTCACCACAGAGATTATATATTCTATGTAGTCACCCACAGAGATTAATTTTCTATGTAGTCACCCACAGAGATTATATTTATATGTAGTCACCACAGAGATATATATTTATATGTAGTCACCACAGAGATTATATTTCTATGTAGTCACCACAGAGATTATATTTCTATGTAGTACTTCCCACAAGATTATATTTCTAATGTAGTCCA
>NW_019943567.1:98479-115984 GCF_002910315.2 Salvelinus sp. IW2-2015
AAGGTGGCAAAATGCTTAAGGACAACAAAGTCAAGGTATTGGAGTGGCCATCACAAAGCCCTGACCTCAAATCCCATAGAAAATTTCTGGCAGAGCTGAAAAAGCGTGTGCGAGCAAGGAGCCTACAAACCTGACTCAGTTACACCAGCTCTGTCAGGAGGAATGGGCCAAAATTCACTCAACTTATTGTGGAAGCTTGTGGAAGGCACCTAAACGTTTGACCAAGTTAAACTATTTAAAGGCAATGCTACCAAATACTAATTGAGTGTATGTAAACTTCTGACCCACTGGGAATGTGATGAAAGAAATCAAAGCTGAAATAAATAATTCTCTCTACTATTATTCTGCCATTTCGCATTCTTAAAATAAAGTGGTGATCCTAACTGACCTAAGACAGGGAATTTTTACGGGATTAAATGTCAGAGAATTGTGAAAACGGAGTTTAAATGTATTTGGCTAAGGTGTATGTAAACTTCCGACTTCAACATAAATATACAATGTGGCCATACACCGTAACAGCACTCTGTTTGGGTCAGGCCTATATCTATGCCCTGTACACAGACTGATAGGGTTTCTTCATGGATGTTTTAATGGCTCATTATTCAGTGTTGCTTGCATTATGCTATGTTGTCTAAAGACTGTGTGTGTTTCTTTATGCTAAGGTCTTGTTCGTACTCTAGAATGGTATATCTTTATCGCACCAGGTTATGGCTTTTCATATCTGTTCGATTATGAACTGAGGTATTTTATGTGGTATATATTTATGAATGCAGGTTGTTTACCATGTATGGATGTAACTTAAACTAATGGAGAAATGTATTTTGGGGGGGGCAGTGTTAGGGTTTGGGAAATACATTTTTAAAAAATGAATGCAAAGACTTGAATCAAACAGCGCAGTCACAATCAAATCCATCTTTCTAGAATGTCATATAAATGATATGATTGGTTCGCCACATGCTCTATGTAAATAATATGATTGGTTCGCCACATGCTCTATGTAAATGATATGATTGGTTCGCCACATGCTCTATGTAAATGATATGATTGGTTCGCCACATGCTCTATGTAAATGATATGATTGGTTCGCCACATGCTCTATGTAAATTATATGATTTGGTTCGCCACATGCTCTATGTAAATGATATTGATTGGTTCGCCACATGCTATATGTAAATGATATGATTGGTTCGCCACATGCTCTATGTAAATGATTGTAGATGGTGTTGAATTCATCCATTTCTAACATGTAAAAGTCTGAGGTGAAACATCTGCCTTTGTCCAAAGCTCATCTGTGGTGATAGTGACATCTGTGGTGTTAGTGAGAGACTCTGGAAGTCATTGGATTCATAAGCATATTTGTATGTTCATTGGTCTGCTGAGTGCTGACACATACAGTGGGGAGAACAAGTATTTGATACACTGATGATTTTGCAGGTTTTCCTATTACAAAGCATAGAGGTCTGTAATTTTTATCATATGGTACACTTCAACTGTGAGAGACGGAATCTAAAACAAAAATCCAGAAAATCACATTGTATGATTTTTAAGTAATTAATTTGCATTTTATTGCATGACATAAGTATTTGATACATCAGAAAAGCAGAAACTTAATATTTGGTACAGAAACCTGAGTTTGGCAATTACAGAGATCATACGTTCCTGTAGTTCTTGACCAGGTTTGCACCACTGCAGCAGGGATTTTGGCCCACTCCTCCTAAAACAGAACTTCTCCAGATCCTTCAGTTTCGGGGGCGTCGCTGGGCAATACGGACTTTCGGCTCCCTCCAAGATTTTCTATTGGGTTTCAGTCTGGAGAACTGGCTAGGCCCTCCAGACCTTTGAGATGCTTCTTACGGAAGCCACTCCTTATTCCCTGCTGTGTGGTTCGGGTCGTTGTCATGCTGAAGAGCCCAGCCATTTCTTCAATGGCTCTTACTGAGGGAAGGAGGTTGTTGGTGTAGAATTCGCGATTACATGGCCCCATCCATCCTCCCCTTCAATACGGTGCAGTCGTCCTTCCCCTTTGCAGAAAAGCATCCCCAAAGAATGATGTTTCCACCGTCCATTGCTTCACGTTGGATGGTGTTCTTGGGGTTGTACTCATCTTCTATTCCTCAAACAGGCGAGTGGAGTTAGAGCAAAAAGCTTCTATTTTTTGTCTCATCAGAACACATGACCTTCTCCCATTCTTCCTTCTGGATCAATCGCAGATGTCATTGGCAAACTTCAGACGGGCCTGGACATGCGCTGGCTTGAGCAGGGACCTTGCGTGCGCTGCGGATTTTAATCCATGACGGCGTAGTGGTTACGAATGGTTTTCTTTGAGACTGTGGTCCCAGCTTCTTCAGGTCATGACCAGGTCCTGCCGTGTAGTTCTGGGTGATCCCTCACATTCTGATCATTTTTTCACTAATTGGTCTTTTGACCAATCACATCAGATTCTTTTCACATCAGATATTTTTCAGATCTGATGTGATTGGTCAAAAGACCAATTTGTTGGAAAAATATCAGAATTGGCGGGCGTGTGTAAACGCAGCCTATGTCATGCCGTTGGAAGTCATGCATTCATGGTCTGATGTTTTTGTCGTTACAAAAAGGCTCGCCTAAATACAGTGTAGCTGGGACAAATTCAGACTGCTGCTTATGGGGGAGAGTTTTCACTGTTCGTGTTAATGTGTCAAATCATTGGAGGGAGGTCAAATCATGTTGTCACATTATTATTATGATAATGATTCTGATTATTATCTTATCAATTTTAACATTTGTTGATTTTTCTTTTGCTAAGTGTTTTATCCAGGGAAGAGGATTTATTTCAACTCTATGTATTATAATTTTGCTTTGGTTTTTGTAACAACCAAATGAAAATATTTCCACAGAATAAAAACACTCTGAAGACTTTAGATGATAGTGACTCCCACTTTCTGCTACTGTAAGTGACCTGACTTTCATGAGTAGGCTAGTCACCCACAGAGAATTATATTTTCATTAATCTGTAGTCACCGTACAAAGTAGAGTACGAGTATCTAGATTCTATATAAGTACCAAGTCCCCACCATGATGAGTTCAGTTGAACATTATCCTATTGTAGAAAATCACCTACAGAGATTAATTGTTCTATTTTCTCCATGTAGTTCACTCTACTACGAATGGTACCTTTACTTTAGAATGATCCAGTCAGCCCACAGAGAATTATATTTCTATGTAGTCACCATTACAGAGAATCTTTCTCTGTTAATATTCTAATGTAGTCACCTACAAGATTATATTTCTATGTAGTCACCCACAGAGATTAACATATGAATAATATATTTCTTATGTAGTCTACCCACAGAGATATTGTATTTCTATGTAGTCACACTACAGAGATTATGAGGTTTCTATGTAGTCACCTACAAGATTGGTATTCTATGTAGTCACCCACAGAGATTATATTCATGTAGTCACCTACAGAGATTATAATTTCTATGTAGTCACCCACAGAGATTATATTTCTATTGTAGTCACCCTTACAGCGAGATGTATTTCTATGTAGTCACCTACAAAGAATTATATTTCTATGTAGTCACCCACAGAGATTATATTTCTATGTAGTCACCACAGAGATTATATTTCTATGTAGTCACCACAGAGATTATATATGTCTATATGTAGTCACCACAGAGATTATATTTCTATGTAGTCACCTACAGAGATATATTTCTATGTAGTCACCCACAGAGATTATATTTCTATGTAGTTACCCACAGAGATTATATTTATATGTAGTCACCCTACAGAGATTGATTTATTTGTATGAGTCACCCACAGAGATGTATATTTCTATGTAGTCACCCACAGAGATTATATTTCTATGTAGTCACCCACAGAGATTATATTCTATGTAGTCACCCACAGAGAGATTTATTTCTCATGTAGGTCACCACAGAGATTATATTTTACTATGAGTCACCCACAGAGATTATATCTCTTATCCAAGATTAGTCTTACCCACAGAGATTATATTTCTATGTATCACCCACAGAGATTTATTTCTATGTAGGCACCCACAGAGACTTAATATTTCATGTAGTCACCTACAGAGATTAGATTTTCTATGTAGTCACCGTACAGAGGGTGACTACATAGAAATATAATCTCTGTGGGTGACTACATAGAAATATAATCTCTGTAGGTGACTACATAGAAATATAATCTCTGTGGGTGACTAGCCTACTCATGAAAGTCAGGTCACTTACAGTAGCAGAAAGTGGGAGTCACTATCATCTAAAAGTCTTCAGAGTGTTTATTCTGTGGAAATACCTTTTCATTTGGGTTGTTACAAAAACCAAAAGCAAAATTATAAATACATAGAGTTGAAATAAAATCTCCTTCCCTGGATAAAACACTAGCAAAAGAAAAATCAACAAAAATGTATAAAATTGATAAGATAATAATCAGAATCATTATCATAATAATAATGTGACAACATGATTTGACCTCCCATCCAATGATTTGACACATTAACACGAACAGTGAAAACTCTCCCCCATAAGCAGCAGTCTGAATTTGTCCCAGCTACACTGTATTTAGGCCAGCCTTTTGTAACGACAAAAACATCAGACCATGAATGCATGACTTCCAACGGACATGACATAGGCTGCGTTTACACAGCCAGCCCAATTCTGATCATTTTTCCACAAATTGGTCTTTTGACCAATCACATCAGATCTGAAAAATATCTGATGTGAAAAAGATCATGAATTTGAATTGGTCAAAAGACCACGAGGTGAGATCTTGCATGGAGCCCCAGACCGAGGGTGATTGACCGTCATCTTGAACTTCTTCCATTTTCTAATAATTGTTTGCCAACAGTTGTTGCCTTCTCATCAAGCTGCTTGGCCTATTGTCCTGTAGCCCATCCCAGCCTTGTACAGGTCTACAATTTATCCCTGATGTCCTTACCACAGCTCTCTGGTCTTGGCCATTGTGGAGAGGTTGGAGTCTGTTTATTGAGTGTGTGGACAGGTGTCTTTATACAGGTAACGAGTTCAAACAGTGCGTTTAATACAGGTACTATGAGTGGAGAAATAGGGAGTTACTTCTTAAAGAATAAAACTAACAGGTCTGTAAGCCAATTCTTAAGTTTGCTATTTGTGTATCAAAATACTATTCATTGCCAATAAAATGCAAATTAATTACTTAAAAATCATACAATGTGATTTTCTGGATTTTTGTTTTAGATTCCGTCTCTCACAGTTGAAGTGTACCTATGATAAAAATTACAGACCTCTACATGCTTTTGTAAGTAGGAAAACCTGCCAAAATCATCAGTGTATCAAATACTTGTTCTCCCCACTGTATGTGTCAGCACTCAGCAGACCAATGAACATACAAATATGCTTATGAATCCCATGACTTCCAGATCTCTCACTAACACACAGATGTCACTATCACCACAGATGAGCTTTGGACAAAGGCCAATGTTTCACCTCAGACTTTTACATGTTAGATAATGGATGAATTCAAACCATCTACAAATCAGTTACATAGAGCATGTGGCGACCAATCATATCATTTACAATAAGCATTGGCGAACCAATCATATCAATTTACATAGAGGCATGTGGCAACCAATTCATATATTTACATAGAGCATGTGGCGAACCAATCATATCATTTACATAGAGCATGTGGCGAACCATCATATCATTTACATAGAGCAGTGGCGAACCAATCATATCATACATAGCAGTGCGAAATTCATAGTTCATTTACATAGACATTGCGAACCAATCATATAATTTATATGACATTCTAGAAATGATTTGATTGACTCGCTGTTGATTCAGTCTTTGCATTCATTTTTTAAAATGTATTTCCCAAACCCTAACACTGCCCCCCAAATAATATTTCCATTAGTTTAAGTTACATCCATACATGGTAAACAAACCTGCATTCATAATATTATTACCACATAAAAATACCTCAGTTCATAATCGAACAGATCTGAAAAGCCATAACTGGTGCGATAAAGATATACCATTCTAGAGTACAACAAGAACCTTAGCATAACAGAACACACACAGTCTTTAGACAACATAGCATAATGCAAGCAACACTGAATAATAGACCATTAAAACATCCAGAAAAACCTATCAGTCTGTGTACAGGGCATAGATATAGGCCTACCCAAAGACAGATGCTGTTACGGTGTATGCCACATTGTATATTTAGTTGAAGTCGGGAAGTTTACATACACCTTAGCCAAATACATTTAAACTCCGTTTTCACAATTCCTACATTTAATCCAGTAAAATTCTCCTGTCTTAGGTCAGTTAGGATCACCACTTTATTTTAAGAATGCGAAAATGGCAGAATAATATGTAGATGAGAAATTATTTATTTCAGCTTTGATTTCTTTCATCACATCCCAGTGCAGAAGTTACATACACTCAATTAGTATTTGGTAGCATTGCCTTTAAATAGTTTAACTTGGGTCAAACGTTCAGGTCCTTCCACAAGCTTCCACAATAAGTTGAGTGAATTTTGGCCCATTCCTCCTGACAGAGCTGGTGTAACTGAGTCAGGTTTGTAGGCCTCCTTGCTCGCACACGCTTTTCAGCTCTGCCCAGAAAATTTTCTATGGGATTGAGGTCAGGGCTTTGTGATGGCCACTCCAATACCTTGACTTTGTTGTCCTTAAGCCATTTTGCCACAACTTTGGAAGCATGATTGGGGATATTGTCCATTTGGAAGACCCATTTGCGACCAAGCTTTAACTTCCTGATTGATGTCTTGAGATGCTGCTTCAATATATCCACATAATTTTCCTGCCTCATGATGCCATCGATTTTGTGAAGTGCACCAGTCCCTCCTGCAGCTAAGCACCCCCACAACATGATGCTGCCACCCCCGTGCTTCACGGTTGGGATGGTGTTCTTCGGCTTGCAAGCGCTCCCCTTATTCCTCCAAACATAACGATGGTCATTATGGTAAACAGTTCTATTTTTGTTTCATCAGACCAGAGAACATTTCTCCAAAAAGTACGATCTTTGTCCCCATGTACAGTTGCAAACCGTAGTCTGACTTTTATTTATGGCAGTTTTGGAGCAGTGGCTTCTTCCTTGCTGAGTGGCCTTTCAGGTTATGTCCATATTGGAGTCGTTTTACTGTGGATATAGATACTTTTGTACCCGTTTCCTCCAGCATCTTCACAAGTTCCTTTGCTGTTGTTCTGGGACTGATTTGCACTTTTCACACCAAAGTACGTTCATCTCTAGGAGACAGAACGCGTCTCCTTCCTGAGCGATTTGACGGCTGCGTGGTCCCATGGTGTTCATACTTGCATACTATTGTTTGTACAGATGAACGTGGTACCTTCAGGCGTTTGGAAATTGCTCCCAAGGATGAACCAGACTTGTGGAGGTCTACAAATTTTTTCTGAGGTCTTGGATGATTTCTTTTGATTTTCCCATGATGTCAAGCAAAGAGACACTGAGTTTGAAGTTAGGCCTTGAAATACATCCACAGGTACACCTCCAATTGACTCAAATTATGTCAATTATTCTATCAGAAGCTTCTAAAGCCATGACATCATTTTCTGGAATTTTCTGGAAGGCACAGTCAACTTAGTGTATGTAAACTTCTGACCCACTGGAATTGTGATACAGTGAAATAATCTGTCTGTAAACAATTGTTGGAAAAATGACTTGTGTCATGCACAAAGTAGATGTCCTAAACGACTTCCCAAAACTACAGTTTGTTAACAAGAAATTTGTGGAGTGGTTGAAAAACGAGTTTTACTGACTCCAACCTAAGTGTATGCAACCTTCCAGCTTCAACTGTATATACGCACGCACACACACACACACGTGCAGTGAAAAACAGATGTCTTTCTCCCCAGAACATTTTGCGAAGCAACTCCCATTATTTCAACAAAAGGAGTATATTTGAGAGACAGAGAAAAAAAAGAAAAAAAGAAGACAGAGACAGTGAATAAAATAGAACCAGAAAAGGCCAGTCCGTTTCATACACAACACAATTCCTTAGTGTAGAAGGGACGCACATTCAAATACAGAACACCTCCTTGTGTTCAGTGTTTAACACCACTGGTGTCAACGTTGGATTCAAGTATTTTTACATGGAGAATAGAGTAGCAGAACAGAGTAGAGGTGTGGACTGGACTGGGATCAGGATCAGACTGAAATGGATGGACATGACCAGTGGGAGGCAGATTGGGGGAGGGGTGTATCTGAATGGCTGACAATACACATGGTGAATTGTGTGAAGATGTTTCATGTTTTTCAGGATGTGTGAATTATTTTGCATATGTGTGTGTGTGTTTGCATTGTTTATGAGTGGAATACAAATCCTTCCACATCCATGGTAAGCTGTAGGTTTAGATCACATTGGTCTCTGTGTGTGTGCACATCGTTTTGTGAGCACATCGTTTTGTGTGTGTTCACACATTAGCCTGTGTGTGTGTGTGTGTGTGTGTTGTGTGTTGTGTGTGTGTGGTTGGTGTGTGTGTGCGTGTGTGGTGTTGGTGTGGTGTTGGAGTGGTGTGTGTGTGTGTGTGTGTGTGTGTGAGTGTGTCACACAAAGGTCTCTGGCCCCGGTGCGTAGTAGGCAAACCCAGCCCCTGAGAGGCGGAGCATGTAGGGGCTGAGGGTGCAGCGGTCTGCCCCGCCCCCATCAGTCCAGTGGGCCAATAGTAGTTTGTGGGGGAAGGACTCAGACCTGAGGAGTGGGAGGGGCTTCGGAACCCTGATATGGAGGTGGGAGGAGTCAGTGCTCTTCCGTTTGGAGGAAGGGCCAGAAGGGCATGAGAGCACGGGGGTCAACTCTGCTACACTGCCCTGCAACAGCTTGTCAACGTCCTGGAGAAGGAGGGAAGGAGAGAACGGAGAAAAACAGAGGGAGTGTTTAAATCACTGAAAATACCCTAGTCTGTTTCAGTCTGTTTCAGGTTGAACTCACATTCAGATGATCAGCATGCAATGAAAATGAAACGTTCACACACATGCTGTATCATCTTCTAACACCAGAGGTCAGTGTTCCTCATCCAAATGGCCACTAATGTTGCCTGATGTTTTATTCAATTCAGTGTACAGAATAATGATCAATGCCATTGTTTTCCCTGTGTGTTAAACTTTATCTCCATGTTTAAGATTCCAAATGTATTTATTTGTACCAAATTGCAGTGATATCATTGGCTCTGACCCCCGTGTTGGAATGGACAGTATGAGAGTGATCCAATAATAAGACAGAGCTCATCCACCTTACAGCAGCTCTCAGCAGGACAGAAGGAAAGACAGAAAATGCCTCTGTTGCACCCCAAGAGAGTTTACAATAGAGTACCAACCCAAGCAAGTCACCCTGACCCTCCAGACAAACCACCCGAAGAAAATCATGACAATCAAACCACCCAGACAGCCCCAAGCATTGCATTCCACAATTGTGATTCGTCCCAAGTGAGCAAGCCTCTCAGCACAGTAGAGCACCTAGCATCGGCGAAGACCCCCTAGCAGGAAATAAAATGCCCCCCAACTATCAGCACCCCTCCAGAACCACAATACAACAGGCAGCCATATTAGCAGCATTGCCACTCTTGACATATTCTGTGGCCATTGGCGTTCAGTTACCGTAGCAACCCTAGTTCTCTGATGGGGAATGGTCTAGGGGCAGGCTGAGCAGGTAGTTAGGGTTGTGTGACATCATGGAGTCATAGGTCCTGGTAGCTTGCACCCCTCCACCTCGTCTGTCCTTCTCACAGGTCCTAGCAGGGCAAAGCATGTCTCTCTCACTGCCTCCACCTCCAACAGGACTGGCGTCCGGGGCAGAGGACACACTCCCCTCACACACCCCATCAGCCTTCACCCTCTGTGGGCAAACAGTAGGGTGAGCAGGGGTCAGGAACCAGGAGGTTCTAAATAGAAGCCATGCGGTGAACCATTGAACTGTAACAAACTGTATGTGGCATGCAATGATAGCCCTTCAACTTCCCATTGTCTTTCTGAGGATTACTCCAGTGTAGAAAACATAACATCAGTCCAAGTTAGCATTTGGATGGAATAACACATTCATGTACATTTTATACATCAATTTCCAGTAGATACATTTGAACAGCATCCATAGAGGAACATGAATAGAAGAGATGCTGAATATGGTACTGGGTGAGATTGTTAGGCTAGCAGGATGCTAACAGAAGGATCGAAATTAGTACAACCTGTTATCAGCTGTAGCATGGTCAGCAGTAGCATATACAGCAGTGTGAATGATAGTATTGTCTGGTAATTGAGTTGAATTGTTTGAAATGGAAGCCCTGGATGGTGAGAGCCCTGGATGGTGAGAGACCTGGATGGTGAGAGCCCTGGATGGTGAGAGCCCTGGATGGTGAGAGCCCTGGATGGTGAGAGCCTGGATGGTTGAGAGCCTGGATGGTAGAGCGTGGATGGTGAGAAGCCTGGATGGTGAGAGCCCTGGATGGTGAGAGCCCTGGATGGTGAGAGCCCTGGATGGTGAGAGCCCTGGATGGTGAGAGCCCTGGATGGTGAGAGACCTGGATGGTGAGAGACCTGGATGGTGAGAGCCCTGGATGGTGAGAGCCCTGGATGGTGAGAGACCTGGATGGTGAGAGCCCTGGATGGTGAGAGACCTGGATGGGAACACTACAGTGATTGTGATTGATGTTTGAAAGTTGGGAGTTAATGTTGAAACACTGATTTAACTGAATGAAGGTGGACCACTGATGTAATTTTGACATTGGCACATGCCACCATGCACATAAAGTGTTTAAAAAGTCACCTCCTCCTCCTCTGCCGTCTCTCGGACAATCAGAAACTCAATCTGCTATCGGACTGAGAAAGCACGAAGATGGTGGACGGCTCCACGGTAAGGCACGGGCGATTGGACTGTCGTTGCCCCAGGTAACGGGGTCARAGGGCGGAGGTTACAGGAAGAGGAGTGGAGGAGGGAGACAGAGAGAATGGTGGGGAGAGGAGAGAGATAGAAAGGGGGACGGTGGTGGGTTCAATTAGGAAGCAGAGCAAAGAGAGAGGGGAAGAGGAAAGAAATCCGTTAGATTTAGCTACAGATCCGTTTCCCAAATGTACATCTACAAAGCATTGGATAGGTATAAGCAATATGATATGCTTCATCTTGCCTTCTGAGAGGCTGGGTGTMATCTTCACCATGTTGCTCACACCTATGCAACGGTGTCAGATCTACAGGAGTGCTAAGGGCTGGCTAAGGGTCTATTTGGAATTCAGCACTTGAATCACAGGAATCAGGAAATTCAGCTAAGCAGTGACAGGAAGTAGTAATATCAGATGAAAGGAGGTCGACAGGAGTTTTTTTTTACAGTGTGGGTTAACACAGGGTCAATCTTTTAGGACATGGGTGTCAAACTAAATTTCCCAGCGGGTCGCATTTAGTCTTCACCAGACTGGAGGGCCGCATTTAGTCTTCACCAGACTGGAGGGCCGCATTTAGTCTTCACCAGACTGGAGGGCCGCATTTAGTCTTCACCAGACTGGAGGGCCGCATTTAGTCTTCACCAGACTGGAGGGCCGCATTTAGTCTTCACCAGACTGGAGGGCCGCATTTAAATTGGATTATATCCGGCCTTGAGATTGACACGTGTTTTAGGAGTTTTAGTACTGGGTCGTCTGGCATGTGAGAGGCAGCAATACCTGGATACTTTTGGTCAGTAGAGAAGGTATTTTTGATGTGATTATACATTTAGGTCTACATACTATCTACTGTACATATTGAGGGCCGCAATCAAATAACTCTTCAATTAACTGGTGCAGTCGTATATCCTGAGCTGTGGTCAAGTTGCGGTCCTACCTGTGCAAGATGGGTGGCGGTGGGCCACAGTGTTCTGCAGAGGACCTTCTTGACCACATCAGGCAGCAGGCTGACCATAATGAGCAGGATGATGCCGAGCCAGGCCGGACCGCTGGACAACATCTGCATGAACACATAGTACATCCTCTGGTAGTTCAGGAAAGGCCTGGAGGGAGAGGAGAGGATCTAGTTATTCTATATCTATGTTTAAGGGAAATTAATAGAGTTAGAACCAGTCAATTGTAAGAATGAGAGGCCTACCAGATGATGCCTCCCCAGAGCAGAGAGAAGATGACATAGAAAAGCAGGGAGCCCCAGATGACAAAGTGGTTGATCCAGGTCCAGTGGTGTGTGTCCAAGGCAAGCTGCAACACACAGGATACACACACACACACGTTATCAATCAGTCCATAGTAACGCCTCCAGGGCTTACAGCTCTAACGAATGATGAGAAAGTCAATCAATTATCTCACAGACATATACATGCAAAGAGATTATTCAATCCACTATTATCAGATTCACTCAGTCTCTTACTCCTTCACACGGTGTAAACACACACACACACACCTTGAGCGTGACCGTGAACACCAGCACAGTAAAGACGAGAGTCCCGAAAGTCCAGTTCCCAAACATCTAGAGGAGAACAGAGAGCAGGAAGTCAGCCACATCTCACCAGGCACACATTTCATCCATCCTTTATACGCATTCGGAAAGTATTCAGACCCCTTGACTTTTTCCACATTTTGTTACAGCCTCATTCTAAAATGTATTGTATACATTTTCCCCCTCACAATAMCCCMTGACAGAGCAAAAACTGGTTTTTAGAACTGTTTGCAAAATTAAAAACTGAAATTCTTTATTTACATAAACATTCAGATGTTACTACAACTTGATTGGAGTCCACCTGTGGTAAATTCAATTGATTGGACATGATTTGGAAAGGCACACACCTGTCTATATAAAGTCCCACAGTTGACAGTATGTCAGAGCAAACACCAAGCCATGAGGTTGAAGGAATTGTCCGTAGAGCTCCGAGACAGGATTGTGTCGAGGCAACGATCTGGGGAAGGGTACCAAAACATTTCTGCAGCATTGAAGGTCCCTAAGAACACAGTGGCAAACTGAGCAATCGGGGGAGAAGGGCCTTGGTCAGGGAGGTGACCATGAAACCGATGATCCCAGAGCTCCAGAGTTCCTCTGTGGAGATGGGAGAACCATTTCTGCAGCACTCCAGCAATCAGGACTTTATGGTAGAGTGACCAGGCGGAAGACTCTCCTCAGTAAAAGGCACATGACAGCCCACTTGGAGTTTGCCAAAAGGCACAAAAAGGAGTCTCAGACCATGAGAAACAAGATTCTCTGGTCTGATGAAACCAAGATTGAACTCTTTGGCCTGAATGCCAAGCAACTCTGGAGGAAACCTGGCACCATCCCTACGGTGAAGCATGGTGGTGGTAGCATCATGCTGTGGGGATGTTTTTCAGCAGCAGGGACTGGGAGACTAGTCAGGATCGAGGGAAAGATGAACGGAGCAAAGTACAAAGAAATCCTTGATGAAAACCTGCTCCAGAGTGCTCAGGACCTCAGACTGGGGCGAAGGTTCACTTTACAACAGGACAACGACCTTAAGCACACAGCCAAGACAATGTAGGAGTGGCTTCGGGACAAGTCTCTGAATGTCCTTGAGTGGCCCAGCCAGAGCCTGGACTTGAACCTGATCGAACATCTCTGGAGAGACCTGAAAATAGCTGTGCAGCGACGCTCCCCATCTAACCTGACAGCTTGAGAGGATCTGCAGAGAAGAATGGGAGAAACTCCCCAAATACAGGTGTGCAAAGCTTGTAGCTTCATACCCAAGAAGACTCGAGGCTGTAATTGCTGCCAAAAGTGCTTCAAGAAAGTACTGAGTAAAGGGTCTGAATACTTATGTAAATGTGATATTTCCGTTTGTCATTGTCACGTATTTCTTTGTCATTGTGGGGTATTGTGTGTAGGGGTAATTTAATCAATTTTAGAATAAGGCTGTAACATAACCAAATGTGGAAAAAGTCAAGGGGTCAACACCATCATTGATCATTTGTTGAAACCATTGACTTGTATAAATATCAGCTGAAACTATTCACAGCGATATGAGCACAGAGCACTGTGATTACTTCATTTAAACCTGTGTTGTAGTTGATTCTAAACGCACGTAAACGCCGTTCACACATCTTTTACATTTTCCGCGAGCGTCTACCCACCTTTTGTGGCTAAATGCATTTAAGAATAGGTAACATTACTTTACTTACCATGAACGGCGATCAGCTTTTACCCATATATTCTTTACCACTACATCACTGATTACAATCCTAAACCCTATAGTGTTTGATGCTGCAACAAGCTACGTCCATTTCACCTGTATTTCACCTGGTCTTTTACTGATGTATGGCATCCCATTCATGTAGGTCTCATATTAAGCTAATTATGGTAAATAACCTTGAAACTTGAGAGCAAAAGCAGGATGCCAAATATATAAATATATACATATATAAATATAGAGTAAAAAATAGAGCAAATCTACTCTGCATTTTTTCATTAGCCATCTCCCGCGCTTTCTCTCTCTCTGATGCAAAAATGGATCTCGTGCTCTTTGAGGATGTGTTCTCTACTCACAGATGACAAACAACTGCCATCAGGAAGGAACAGATGGAAGAGGAGGAGGAGAAAGAGACAGGGAGAGAGATGGAGAGCAAGAGAGAAATATGAAGGGGAAGGTTAGAGAGAGTGGAGAGTAAAGTAGAAGAATTGAGGGAGTAGGTAGGTGAGAATGGGTAGAGTAAGAGAAGAAATTTGAAGGGAATGAGCGTTATGGAGAAGGCATAAGAGAGGATGATGCATGAGGAGAGCGTTAGAGGTTGAGAGGTGTAAGAGTAATGAGAGAATTGAAGAGAAGTAGAGAGAGAGTGGAGATGCAAGAGAGTAAATATAGGGAGAGGGTAGAGTGAGAGAGTGGGAAGGTAAGAGGAAATATGATAGGAGAGGTAGAGTGGAGATGGAGAGCAAGAGAGAATAGAAGGGAGAGGTAGAGTGAGTGGAGAGCAAGAGAGGTAAGAACTGATGAAGGGAGAGGTAGTAGGTGAGAGAATGGAGAGTACAGAGGAAAATGATGAAGGGAGAAGTAGATGATGAGAGATGGAGAGCATAGCAGAGAAATAGAATGTATTAGGTAGAGGTGAAAGATGGAGGTAGAGAAGAAATATGAACGGGAGAAGGTGAGAGTGTAGAGGATGGAGAGGCAAGAGAGAAATATGCAAGGGAGGTATATGTAGAGGTAGAAGGGTAGCAGAGTGAAAGGCAGATGACTATGAATAGATGGATAGGAGTGAGAGATGGGAGAGCAGAGAGAATTATGAAAGGGAGAAGGTAGAGTGAGAGATGGAGAGCATTAGAGCGAAATTATGAAGGGAGAGGTGGAGAGTAGGATTGGAGAGCAGGAAGAGAATATGTAAGGGAGAGGTAGAGTGGAGAGATGGAGGAGCAAGAGATGAAATATGAAAGGAGAGGTAGAAGTGAGAGATGGAGAGCAAGAGAGAAATATGAAGGGATAGGTAGAGTGAAGAGATGAGAGCAAGGAGAAGAAATATGAAGGGAAGGTGAGTGAGAGGATGGAGAGAAGAGAGAGAAATATGAAGGGAGAGGTAGAGTGAGAGATGGAGAGCAAGAGAGAAATATGAAGGGAGAGGTAGAGTGAGAGATGGAGAGCGGGGGGTAGAAGGAGGATAGTGGAAGGCAGTTGGAACCTCCATGTTCTCATCCCTGACTACCCCTCCTCCTCTAACATCAGCCATCTCTCAATTCACACCCTGGCCTAATCAACACATGTACACTAGAAATACATCTCTCTACACTAGAAATACATCTCTCTACACTAGAAATACATCTCTCTACACTAGAAATACATCTCTCTATACACAAGAAATACATCTCTCTATACACAAGAAATACATCTCTCTACAAATGCCTAGAGAGTTTTCAGCTATACTTTTCGTGGCAGTTTATTTACCACCACAGACAGATGCTGGCACTAAGACCACACTCAGTCAGCTGTATAAGGAAATAAGCAAACAGGAAACCACTCACCCAGAGGCGGCACTCCTAGTGGCCGGAGACTTTAATGCAGGGAAACTTAAATCAGTTCTACCAAATCTCTATCAACATGTTAAATGTGCAACCAGAGGGAAAAAAATTCTAGATCACCTGTACTCCACACACAGAGACGCATACAAAGCTCTCCCTCGCCCACCATTTGGCAAATCCGATCACAACTCTATCCTCCGGATTCCTGCTTACAAGCAAAAATACGTACAAACCCCAACCAGAAGCCATGGATTACAGGCAACATCCGCACTGAGCTAAAGGGTAGAGCTGCCGCTTTCTGCTATGCCCTGCGACGAACCATCAAACAGGCAAAGCGTCAATACAGGGCTAAGATTGAATCCTACTACACCGGCTCCGACGCTCGTCTTATGTGACAGGGCTTGCAAACTACTACAGACTACAAAGGGAAGCACAGCTGCCCAGGGACACGAGCCTACCAGACGAGCTAAATCACTTCTATACTCGCGTCGAAGCAAGCAACACTGAGGCATGCATGATAGCATCAGCTGTTCCGGAYGACTGTGTGATCACGCTCTCTGTAGCCGACGTGAGTAAGACCTTTAAACAGGTCAAAATACACAAGGCTGCGGGGCCAGACATGCTCCGGGCATGTGCTGACCAACTGGCAACCGGACATTGGCTAACCGGGCTATCTGCATTGTGTCCCGCCACCCACTAACCGGTGTCTGTATGTAGCCTCGCTACTTTTATAGCCTCGATACTGTATATAGCCTGTCTTTTTACTGTTGTTTTTATTTCTTTACTTACCTATTGTTCACCTAATACCTTTTTTCACTATTGGTTAGAGCCTGTAAGTAAGCATTTCACTGTAAGGTCCACACCTGTTGTATTCGGCGCACGTGACAAATAAACTTTGATTTGAAATGCTAGAAATACATCTCTCTACAAATACAGAAACGTAGTTAGGGTGAGAGATCACCCTCCAAGACAGTGCAGCTAGAATGAATCCATGTTATTAAAACAGCAGAGAGACCGCTTTTTTCACAAAATGTATTCTATGTACTACTACACACACACACACACACATTTCTCACATGCACAGACACACACACACAGGTTATTTTAAGTCTACTACCAGGACAACACATAAGGATGTGGGGGAGAGACTAGTGTATATTAGTAGAGTGGAGCTGCTGACGTCAGGTGTTGGGCTGGGTAGAGAGGCCTGTGGTACCTAACTACACAGCGGAGGGAGGATGGATGGATCAATGTTTTGGGATGAAACGGTAAAACTCAAAGCTAAACTCATAACTAAAAATGAACAGAAGTTAAAAGCACATGATAGACAGAGACAGACACAGAGAGAGACAGACAGAGAGAGAGAGAGAGGCTTACCATCTGTGTGTTGGTGGTCATAAGCTGAGGAACAGGAAGAAAAGCAAAATAAAGAGAGAAGCAGCAGAGGAGGAAGAAGAGAAGAAGAAGACGCAGAGAAGAGGAAGAAGAGAAGAAGAAGAAGCAGAGAGGAGGAAGAAGAGAAGAAGAAGAAGCAGAGAGGAAGAAGAGAAGAAGAAGAAG
>NW_019943567.1:116104-120809 GCF_002910315.2 Salvelinus sp. IW2-2015
AGAGAGGAGGAAGAAGAGAAGAAGAAGAAGCAGAGAGGAGGAAGAAGAGAAGAAGAAGCAGAGAGGAGGAAGAAGAGAAGAAGAAGCAGAGAGGAGGAAGAAGAGAAGAARAAGCAGAGAGGAGGAAGAAGAGAGAAAATAATCAGGACATAGAATAAATTAATTCCAGGATGTTTCAACTTAAAGAGAAAAAACAGGACCAAAGGCAACAGTTAATATGACATAAATCAACAGTGCAGAGAAAGATGCTATAGCATTGTCCATATGAATGGAATCCTGATGGTTGCCAAGCTAAAGAGGACCACTGAGACCCCGAACACAACTAAACCACAACCTGACCATAACTTACCCATAGATAACCAGAACCTGACCACATTGTCTTACTCTGGTGTTATGGGACAATCACRTGGAGATGGGTGTTCTAGAAACCATCACTATGGTGACTCTCAAATGGAATCCTTTGACCTACACACAGTGCACCTCTTCTGACTAGAGCCAAACGGGGTGTTGTTGAATCAAGCTAATGGTCAATGCTTATGACTTGGTGTTGGTCATCTGATCCTAGATCTGTAGTTGGGGGCAACTTGTCAACTGGTCCTTGACAGTTGTCCGTGGAGGTGGTTGCTGGGGCTCACCTGTCCGTTGCTAGTGAAGGTGGTGTTGTCGAACAGGAAGTAGGCACCAAAAAAGAAGATACAGGCGTCAAATAAGCCCAGGCATGTCCAGTACAGGAACACGGGCCAGCGCAGGAGAGAGTTCTTAGTTATGTCCCTGGGAGAAGGTGAGAGAGGAGGCGTAGAGAGAGGGAGCGAGAGGGAGAAAGAGAGGGGTAGGGGTGAGAGGGGGGAGAGAGGGAGAAAGAAAGGGGGGAGGGAAGCGAGAGGGAGAGCGAGAGAGATTGTGAGAGGAGGGGTAGAGAGAGAGAGAGAGATAGCGAGATCGAGAGAGATCGAGAGAGATCGAGAGATCGATCGATCGAGAGAGAAGAGAATGGGGGGAGAGAGAGAGAGAGAGAGAGAGAAGAGAGAGGGGGAATGGGGGAGAGAGAGATAATGGAGGGAGAGAGAGCGAGGGGGAGGGAGAGAGAGAGAGAGAGCGAGGGGGAGGGAGGGAGATCAAAGTAAAATTGTTAAACAAAACCTGTGAATTAGGTTGACTTTCAAATAAGTGTTCATTTGGGTGGGATGTTCCTCTGACCTGTACAGAGTGGGGTCTCTCTTCAGTGTCTCTATGCTGATGTGTTTCTCTATGAGGCTGTAGAGGAGGATGGGCAGGGAGGTGAAGCTGATGTTGTACAGCGTCAGGTAGGCTGTGTCGTACAGGGGCTTTACGGGGACACACAGAGCACAGTCASTAATATACAGACTACACATGACCAAACAGGCAACCATGAGGTCATTTGGGGTGATTCTGAGCACCAACCTGCTGAGAGAATCCACAGAAGAACTGATAGAGGAACTGAGGGAAGATGAAGCACACATTCTGGAGAGAGAGAGAGGGGCAGAAGCAAAGTGAGAAAGTAAGGACTAAACATTGTTCATCAGTCTATACTGACTCAGCTACTTGCAGCGTAGAGCCTGGAGATTTGTGCTGTCCTGGGCCAGCTACCAGACTGGGGTGGTGTCGAGCCCCCAAGTTGTGTAATTCATTACTAAAGAATTGCAACGTGATCTCAGTAAAAGCTCAGTATTAGTGTCAGTAGTAAAGCCCACCTTATAGAATAAGTACTGCACCAGCTCAGTATTAGTGTCAGTAGTAAAGCCCACCTTATAGAAGAAGTACTGCACCAGCTCAGTATTAGTGTCAGTAGTAAAGCCCACCTTATAGAAGAAGTACTGCACCAGCTCAGCGATGCGGATGTAGTAGATGTGGCCGTGAACTAGCAGCATCTTCTTCAGGTGTTTGAACTTTGGGATGGCATAGTCGCTGTTCCTCGCTGCCTGGCGACCCTCCTTACCCATGATGCCTTAAGAGAGAGGGAGGGATTGGTTGATTGATGGATTAATTGATAGAAAACAAACATACACCAAGGAGATATCTTGGAGCCAAAGCCCCCCACCAATCAAAGAAGAAAGATGAGTGCTAGCTGATGGTTCCCACCAATCAGAGTACAAACACATGGGGCTTGCCAATCAGTGTAGAGATGAGCTCACCGATGCCCACGTGTGCCTCGAGGATCATGCTGACGTCGTTGGCTCCGTCTCCGATGGCCAGAGTKATGGGGTGCTCCTTAGATGCCTTGATCAGCTTCACAATCTGGACAGACAACAGTCATACCACAACTCATGAAACACTTTGACTGACCGACCGTCCATTCATCCAAACACCATCTCTCCCTGGATTCCCATGTGAGACAGGAAGTGAGATCACACCCACCTGTGCTTTCTGTAGGGGCGCCATGCGGCAGCAGAGCACAGCGCTGCAGTTCCTACAGATCTCCAGGAAGATCTCTCTGTAGTTCCCAGAGCCAGAGCTCTCTGGACTGGGCTTCAGCACCGCAGACAGGGTGGCCCCATCGATGATCAGACCATAGTCCTGACAGTCTACAGACAGCCTGGGGAAAAACACACAGATATACAGATGTTAACACACAGAGATGCATGAATACTGTACATACACAGTACCAGTCAACAGTTTGGACACACCTACTCATTCAAGGGTTTTTATTTTTACAATTTTCTACATTGTAGAATAATAGTCAAGACATCAAAACTATGAAATAGCGCATATGGAATCATGTAGAAACCAAAAAAAGTGTTAACTCTAAATATATTTTAGATTTTAGATTCTTCAAAGTAGCCACCCTTTGCCTTGATGACAGCTTTGCACTCACTCAACCAGCTTCACCTGGAATGCTTTTTCAACAGTCTTGAAGGAGTTCCCACATATGCTGAGCACTTGTTGGCTACTTTTCCTTCACTCTGCGGTCCAACTCATCCCAAACCATCTCAATTGGGTTGAGGTCGGGTGATTGTGGAGGCCAGGTCATSTGATGCAGCACTCCATCACTCTCCTTCTTGGTCAAATAGCCCTTACACAGCCTGGAGGTGTGTTGGGTCATTGTCCTGTTGAAAAACAACTGATAGTCCCACTAAGCCCAAACCAGATGGGATGGCTTATCGCTGCAGAATGCTGTGGTAGCCATGCTGGTTAAGTGTGCCTTGAATTCGAATTAAATCACCGACAGTGTCACCAGCAAAGCACCCCCACACCATCACACCTCCTCCTCCATGCTTCACGATGGGAACCACACATGTAGAGATCATCAGTTCACCTACTTTGCGTCTCACAAAGACACAGCGGTTGGAACCAAAAATCTCAAATTTTTGTCCATTGTTCGTGTTTCTTGGCCCAAGCAAGTCTCTTCTTATTATTTGTGTCCTTTAGTAGTGGTTTGGCCTGATTCACGCAGTCTCCTCTGAACAGTTGATGTTGAGATGTGTCTGTTACTTGAACTCTGTGAAGCATTATTTGGGCTGCAATTTCTGAGGCTGGTAACTCTAATGAACTTATCCTCTACAGCAGAGGTAACTCTGAGTCTTCCTTTCCTGTGGCGTTCCTCATAAGAGCCAGTTTCATCATAGCGCTTGATGGTTTTTGCGACTGCACTTAAAAAAAACTTTAGAAGTTCTTGAAATTTTACGGATTGACTGACCTTCATGTCTTAGAGTAATGATGGACTGTCATTTCTCTTTGCTTATTGAGCTATTCTTGCCATAATATGGACTTGGTCTTTTACCAAATAGGGCTCTTCTGTATACCACCCCTACCTAGTCACAACACAACTGATTGGCACAAATGCATTAAGGAAAGAAATTCCACAAATTAACTTTTAACAAGGCACACCTGTTAATTGACATGCATTCCAGGTGACTACCTCATGAAACTGGTTGAGAGAATGCCAAGAGTGTGCAAAGCTGTCATCAAGGCTACTTTGAAGAATCTCACATATTTGATTTCTTGAACACTTTTTTGGTTACTACATGATTCCATGTGTGTTATTTCATATTTTTGGTGTCTTCACTATTATTCTACAATGTAGAAAATAGTAAAAATAAAGAAAAACCCTTGAACGAGTAAGTGTGTCCAAACATTTGACTTGTACTGGTCACACAGTGTGCGCTCGCAAAACACAGGATACATTGGTGTGTGTGTGAGTGTGCAGCGTACCCCGACAGGATACATTGGTGTGTGTGTGTGAGTACCCCGACAGGATACATTGGTGTGTGTGAGTGTGCAGCGTACCCCGACAGGATACATTGGTGTGTGTGTGTCCTGTCGGGGTACCGCGTGGGCAGGGTTTGCATACCACTCAGTCAAGGGAGTGGGCTCACCCAAAATTTTGGTCTAAAGAAACAGCCGATGAAGAAGAATGGTACTTAACACATCCTCCGCAAAAGAGCAGCACACTTCTCCAACCATCCGAGAGACCAGACAGGTATTCCTCTGTTGCCGTGGGTAAAGAGACATTCAAGCCTCATTCTATCACAGCACACAAGATGGGGGACTACCCTTGGGTCGGCGCGTATAACGCAAGCAAAACGCTGCATCACATCACAAGCCTGAGAATGTAGGCCCTGGTCGGGGATACGAAAACTCGCCATCACTCACTACACACACCAATTGTATCCCTGTCGGGGACGTGCAGCACACTCCACACACACACCAATGTATCCTGTCGGGGTACTGCCACACACACACACAG
>NW_019943567.1:123219-131210 GCF_002910315.2 Salvelinus sp. IW2-2015
GTGGTTTACGCACATGGTTAGGCTACACATCATGAAATATATTGAGACAAATTACAGACAGTAGTCTACACGTAGCAAAATAGGCAATTTCATTTCCCCTTCTATTTCGTCCGTTTTGTTTCAGAATGAAAAGGTTTTGCAGCACGGATAACGTTTGTGCTTATTGTGACTCTCAGCAATGGAAATCACGATATACACTTTTCAGTGAAGGATCAAGGTAAGATTGGCAGATGTTACCTTGTCTGAGACGCTCTCATAGTTGTAGTAATACGTGTTAGCCCTTTGTTAACTTGGGAACCCTAATTTATGTGCTTTCTGCCGAGCGCAGGTAAAATAATCGACCTCATTTTGTGCTTTGCCGATATAACTTTTTCAGCTGTTTTGTGATACTTGTGTGGTCTTCCACTGTGTCGATAATCTTTCGTGCTATGGGCTAGTTGATACGTTGTCAAACTAACGTTCAACAACGAGTCTATTGTAATGTAAAGAACATGTACCTAGGATTGTACATTCGACATTCTTTAAAAGTTTTCCAACAGGCTAATCTATTCACTAGCTATATGGTCTATACTATTAACATTTACCATTCAAATTATAATTGACATAAAACTGACTTTAAAAATAGACAAGTGTCCTCATGCTTTATTTTTGTAGTTATACAGACAATCACAAATAATAGAAATCACAGACATATTGCAAACAACAGACAGGCTGTATTTGGACACAATGCAATAATATTGTTTGATGGTTGTGTCTACAGTTCGTGGACCAAAAGTTTAGAGAATGACAACAATATTATTTCCACAAAGTTTGCTGCTTCATGTCTTTAGATATTTCTTGTCAGATGTTACTATGGAATACTGAAGTATAATTACAAGCATATTCATAAGTGTCAAAGTCTTTTAATTGACAATTACATGAAGTTGATGCAAAGAGTCAATTTGCAGTGTTGACCCTTCTTTTTCAAGACCTCTTCAATCGCCCTGGCATGCTGTCAATTAACTTCTGGGCCACATCCTGACTGATGGCAGCCCATTCTTGCATAATCAATGCTTGGAGTTTGTCATAATTTGTGGGTTTTTGTTTGTCCACCCCCTCTTGAGGATTGACCACAAGTTCTCAATGGGATTAAGGTCTGGGGAGTTTCCTGGCCATGGACCCAAAATATCGATGTTTTGTTCCCCGAGCCATCACTTTTGCCTTATGGCAAGGTGCTCCATCCATGCTGGAAAAGGCTTTGTTCGTCACCAAACTGTTCCTGGATGGTTGGGAGAAGTTGCTATCCGAGGAGTGTTGGTACCCTTCTTATTCATGGCTGTGTTCTTAGCAAATTGTGAGTGAGCCCACTACCTTGGCTGAGAAGCAACCCACACATGAATGGTCTCAGGATGCTTACTGTTGTCTTTGACACAGGACTGATGTAGCGCTCACCTGTCTTCTTCCGAACAAGCTTTTTCCGGGGCCTCAAACAATCGGAAAGGGGGATTCATCAGAGAAAATGACTTACCCCAGTCCTCAGCAGTCCAATCCCCTGTACCTTTTGCAGAGATATCAGTCTGTCCCTGATGTTTTTCCTGGAGAGAGTGGCTTCTTTGCTGCCCTTCTGGACACCAGGCCATCTTCCAAAAGTCTTTGCCTCACTGTGCGTGCAGATGCACTCACACCTGCCTGCTGCCATTCTTGAACAAGCTCTTACTGGTGGTGCCCCGATCCCTTAGCTGAACAACTTTAGGAGACGGTCCTGGCGCTTGCTGACTTTCTTGGGCAACCTGAAGCCTCTTCACAGCAATTGAGAACCGATCTCCTTGAAGTTCTTGATGATCTGATAAATGGTTGATTTAGGTACAATCTTACTGGCAGCAATATTCCTTGCCTGTGAAGCCCTTTTGTTGCAAAGCAAAGATGAGGCACGTGTTTCCTTGCAGGTAACCATGGTTGCCAGAGGAAGAACAATGATTCCAAGCACTACCCTCCTTTTGAAGCTTCCGGTCTGTATTCAAACGCCAAATCAGCATGACAGAGATCTCCAGCCTTGTCCTCGTCAACACTCACACTGTGTTAACGAGAAATCGCTGACATGATGTCAGCTGGTCCTTTTGTGGCAGGGTTGAAATGCTGTGGAAATGTTTTTTGGGGATTCAGTTCATTTACATGGCAAAGAGGGACTTTGCAATTACTTGCAATCATCTGATCACTCTTCATAACATTCTGGAGTATATGCAAATTCCATCATACAAACTGAGGCAGCGACTTTGAAAATATATATTTTGTGTCATTCTCAAAACTTTTGGCCACGACTGTATGTCTGTGTGGTTCTAGTTGATGATGATGGTGTCTGTGTGGTCGCAGGTTGAGATGGTAATGGTGATCTAGCTGCTACCCTGTCCCTGCCTTAGTGTAAACTATCTGGAGAGAGAGAGAGAGAGAGCTTGTGAGGATGAGGGAGAGAGAGCTGTTGACGCGGGAGGAGAAGGAAGAGAGCTGCTGGAGCAGGTGTTGTGCACAGAGGAGAGAAGCTACGTGAGTGGAGGAGAGCTGTGGAGGCTGGGGACAGGAGAGGAGAGAGAGGCTGTGACGGAGGGCACGAGGAGAGAGAGCTGTGACGGAGGGAGAGGAAGGTGACGGGACTAGGATGAGAGCATCTTGACAGGAGAGGACAGAGCTTCTCGAGAATAGGGGCTGTGACGGAAGGCTGACAGGCGAGGGAAGGAGGAAGCATGTGTTGATGGAGATGAGAAGAGCAGCTGTGCAGTAGGAGGAGAAGACTTGTGACGGCAAGAGAGGAGGTAAGAGCTGTACCGGAGGGAGAGGGAGAGAGAGTCTGTGACGGAGGAAAGAGCTGGTGACGGAGGGAAGAGGGAAGAGCTGGACGGAGGAGAAGGGCGCTGCTTCTCGCGAGAGGGGAGAGCTTGTACGGACGGAGAGCTGACATATTCTTTAGTTGGATTGTGACGGAGGAGAAGGGGGCGGGAGGTGCCGGTGGAAGAGAGTTTGTCTTGTGACGGAAGGGAACAGGAAGAGCTATTTGACAGAGAGCGGAAGAGAGCTAGTGTGATCGGAGGAGAGGGGGAGAAGAGAGAGGAGCTGTTTTGTTTGATACGGCGAGGAGAGGGGGTAGGGCCGGATGAGCTGTGTAGACCAAATGAAAACGAGGAAGAAGTGGAGAGAAGAGAGCCTGTGAACGGAGGAGGAGAGAGCCAAGTTGAGTCTGGCCTCCTTGACGGAGGGAGAGAGAAGAGCGGTATGGGAGGGAGAGAGAGAGAGAAGCTGTGACAGAGGAGAGAGATGCATGTTGACGGAGGAGAGTCCATGTGACGGAGGAAGAGCAAGCTGTTTTGATGCCGGAGGATGAGGGACGAGAAGCCTGTGAGCGGAGGAATAGTGTATGACGGAGAGGAGAGGAGAGAGCTGTAAAACACTTGCCAAAGCGGTGATTCAGTGCATGGGGGGCGGGGAGGTAAGCATTAGAATAAGCCTCCTCAATAATTGTAACCWTATGTGGTAATATTTGTCTAGCAGCTGATCCGTGGTCAGTATTGTGAAATAATTCTAATGCTGAGGTAAGATTTGAATGGAGAAAGCTGATTCGAGAGCGGCGGCGTTCCTTTTCCTTCGATCCGATCAGTATCGACGCACTTAGCGACATTCTCTGTCTCTGCATTGTCTTTCGGGAAACATGTTACATCTTCGGCCGTTGTAGCAAAGATACATGGTTAAAACACTCGTAAGCCTAAATTCCCTCGCCATCGGGAAACGGGTCCAGAATAAATGTAAAGTAGCAAAGCTATCAATATCCTCCTGAGACCCGAAAAATACGTGTTTGGGATGATTCTTTGTTGCACAACATGACTGTTTGGGATGAAATAAAAACATGGTACCAAGAAAAAATATTATCATGTATATTTTATTGAATGTGCAAAACGGTCCTCTGTAGTGGTCATTATGTACTTATCAAAACATTAACAGTAGACCGGCATTGTAAATAAGAATTTGTTCTTAACTGACTTACCTAGTTAAATAAAGGTTAAATAAATAACAAATACAATTTCCTTTACAGTCAATGGGGACAGTAGGGGTAAACATTAACATTACAGTCAATGGGTACAGTAGGTGAAAACATTAACATTACAGTCAATGGGTACAGTAGGTTAAAACATTAACATTACAGTCAATGGGTACAGTAGGTTAAAACATTATCATTACAGTCAATGGGGACAGTAGGTAAAAATATTAACATTACAGTCAATGGGTACAGTAGGTTAACACATTAACATTACAGTCAATGGGTACAGTAGTTTAACACATTAACAATACAGTCAATGGGTACAGTAGGTGAAACATTAACGTTACAGTCAATGGGTACAGTAGATTAACACATTAACATTACAGTCAATGGGAATTAATACAGTGGCTTGTATGGCCTCAGAGATACGGACCAAGAACTACATTGCTGGGTCTCAGAAGGACAAATCAATTAGATGAATAACGGATAGTTATGGTTTCCCTCCAATTGGAGCCTGTGAAATCACAATTCAACCACCAGATGGCAGCCTTGTGCCACAAAAACCATCACTGACTGAGCGATCCGGTAAGAAAACATCCAATCCACTTTTCATTGGCCGATGAAGCATCCTCTCTATTCACTGAGAACGTGGACCGAAACACATTGTACAGATATGCTGCACTTCATGACTCCACACTTTTTGTTGTTTGATTTTTGAACCAAGCCAATGCCAGTCCATGGTACCAACACTATATCAGCAGTTCATATCCAATATCATCTTAAGTAACATAAATGAGTGACACAATASATTTTTACATATTTCAGGAGGATTTGAATATAATGCGTGAAAATGTTAACATAGGTACCATTGACTTGAATTGGATTTTTTCCCCACAAATGCTAAAAAGTTAACATATGAAACAGTGGCCAGGTAAACAAAACCAAAGCATGGATTGCTGTCATACCTGGTCCATAGACCGCTTACAACGAGGGTAAGGAACACCAATATGTCATTTTTGTCATTTGAAGTAACTATCCCTTTAAAATTGAGGGGGGATTTTTTTTATTAAATCACCTAATAGCAACAACAGCACCATCTAGTGGTCAGAACCTGGTAATATCAGGATGTAGGGTGGGACATAAATCTAACATTTCAATGACTAATTTGTCTGTACAGTGGGGTAAAAAAACATTGCAATTCATTGAGAATGCATTACATAGGGAGAAGAACAAATAATCCAAGCTGCAACTCCATACTACTTGTCTGATATAGAGAACTCCAAATCAATTAAAATGTTATTGGTCACATACACTGGCTACAGATGTTAATGCTAGTAGTGTAGCGAAATGCTTGTAGTGTAGCGAAATGCTTGGATACTGTATACTAGTTATTTATTGAATATTATACGAATCCTATAATTTTAAATGTCCAATTTTTGTGCAATCAATTAGCTTCATTTCTCAGAGATTGCAGGAATGCCAATCGTATCTGTTTCTGTGGATGACTGAGTGTGGATGGAGAGTAGATTAGAGTAAGGCAGATTGCTACCTAACGAACCCCAATTTACATTCCACACGGGAAACATATTGCCACGAAAATGATTGTTTCTTATTGGATAAGATCAGGGGTGTTTGTTATTGGACAAGATCAGGGCTGTATACTAGTGCACATGGTAGCAAAGCGTTTCAAATAGTTTTGCAAGGGAAAACATTTTGAAACGAAAATGGAGTTTTCAATTGGATAAATTCATGGTAGGTCCCGCCCTTATTTTGTTTACTTTTCTACTGTTTGGTTCCTAATGAATAACCTCTGTTAAGTCCTCCCTGTGTTTCAGTCTGTTTCCTTCTGTTTGGTTCCTAGTGAATAAACCCTGGTAAGTCCCTCCTGTTTCAATTGTTTTCTACTGTTTTGGTTCCTAGTGAATAAACCCTGGTAAGTCCCTCCCTGTTTCAGTCTGTTTTCTACTGTTTGGTTTCCTAATGAATAACCCTGGTAAGTCCTCCCTGTTTCAGTCTGTTTCGTACTGTTTGGTTCCTAATGAATAAACCCTGGTAAGTCCCTCCCTGTTTCAGTCTGTTCTCTGTTTGGTTCCTAGTGAAATAACCCTGGTAAGTCCCTCCCTGTTTAATCTGTTTTCTATGTTTGGTTCCTAGTGAATAACCCTGGTAAGTCCTCCCTGTTTCAGTTCTGTTTTCTACTGTTTGGTTCCTAATGAATAACCCTGGTAAGTCCCTCCCTGTTTCAGTCTGTTTTCTACTGTTTTGGTTCCTAATGAATAAACCCTGGTAAGTCCCTCCCTGTTTCAGTCTGTTTTCTACTGTTTGTTCCTAATGAATAAACCCTGGTAAGTCCCTCCCTGTTTTCAGTGTTGTGTTTGGTTCCTAGTGAATAAACCCTGAGTTATTTCCTCCCTGTTTTCAATCTGTTTTTCTACTGTTTGGTTCCTAGTGAATAACCCTGGTAAGTCCCTCCCTGTTTCAGTCTGTTTTCTACTGTTTTGGTTCCTATGAATAACCCTGGTAAGCTCCTCCCTGTTTCAGTCTGTTTTCCTACTGTTTGGTTCTAATGAATAAACCCTGGTAATCCCTCCCTGTTTATCTGTTTCCTACTGTTTGGTGCCTAATGAAAGGACCTGGCCAGGTGAAACATCGGACACCTCAGTGTCGACCCCAGATGAATAGGGTCCCTACAGTCTAATGTACCACACCGTGCAAACGTGCAGGACACGTTATCAGACAGCTCTAATGTCGGCTGTATGTGGTCTGAATTCTTTAGTTAATCAAATGTGTCACTCAAATAAAGACAGAACAGAGCTCTTCCCATCCTGGTTCTGCATGACAGACCCACAGAGGGGGATTGTTTTTGCTCCAGCTCAGCACTGACACACGTGATTCAACTCATCTATAGGGCTTGATGAGGAGGGTCAGGGTTAAGTGTTCCCCGTGGGTTTCCCATGGGTTTCCATAACAGGAAGTGAATAACACTGATTTACAAACATATGTTTTAGAACATGTATAGATGTAGCTGAGCCCTGAAGCAGACATGTAAACCACAGCAGTGTCCTGCTACTAAACGTGACATTGTAAACCACAGCAGTGTCCTGCTACTAAACGTGACATTGTAAACCACAGCAGTGTCCTGCTACTAACGTGGACAATTGTAAAACCACAGCAGTGTCCTGCTACTAACGTGAACATTGTAAACCACAGCAGTGTCCTGCTACTAAACGTGACATTGTAAACACGAGTGTCCTGCTACTAAACGTGACATTGTAAACCACACAGCAGTGTCTGCTACTAAACGTGACATTGTAAACCACAGCAGTGTCCCTGTACTAAACCGTGACATTGTAAACCACAGCAGTGTCCTGCTACTAACGTGACATTGTAACCACAGCAGTGTCCTGCTACTAAACGTGACATTGTAAACCAGAGCAGTGTCCCTGCTACTAACGTGACATTGTAACCACAGCAGTGTTCCTGCTACTAAACGTGACATTGTAAACCACAGCAGTGTCCTGCTACATGAACGTGAGCATGTGTAAATGCCCAGCAGTGTCACTGCTACTAAACGTGACATGTTACCATCGTGCTACTAACGTGAACATTGTAAACCAGCAGCAGTGTCCTGTTACTAACGTGACCATGTGTAACACAGCAGTGTCTGCTACTAAGACGTGACATTGTAAACCACAGCAGTGTCCTTGCTACTAAACGTGACATTTGTAAACCACAGCAGTGTCCTGTTACTACTGACATGGTAAACCACAGCAGTGTCCTGCTACTGGAAACGTGACATGTAAACCACAGCAGTGTCGCTGCTACTAAAGCGTGACATTGTAAACCACAGCAGTGTCCTGTTACTAAACGTGACATTGTAAACCACAGCAGTGTCCTGCTACTAAACGTGACATTGTAAACCACAGCAGGTGTCCTGTTACCTAAAGCGTGACATTGGTAACCCCAGGCAGTGGTCCCTGCGTACTAA
>NW_019943567.1:146555-148178 GCF_002910315.2 Salvelinus sp. IW2-2015
CAATAAGCCTATAGCAATGCAGCATATGGCATTCGTTTTCCCATGTAAACAGCCTTTTCAGTAGTGCTCAAAGCCATTCCATGAGAGCAGCATTTATTTCCAACTGGAATCACTGAACCCCAATCCGTCGTCCATGACAACAAAATCATAAACAACAGAGTAGGGCTGGCTAATAAGTCCTTATTTTGGGTCATGCTCAGGTAAAGCAATTTGGCTATCTATACTTCCATATTTCCAAGTCCTATTCTTGAAGATCAGGGGTTTCAGACAGACAGACAGACAGACAGTCAGACAGACAGACAGACAGCTCCAGTTCCTCAGTGCACAGAAGTCGTTATGAAGTTGTCATGCGCTAACTGCACAACTATTCATTTCTCATGTTATTTTCACTTTCTACCGACTAGCAACGCTCTGTGCGTGTTGCCGTAGCGACGCTCTGTGTGTGTTTCCGTAGCGACGCTCTGTGTGTGTGTTGCCGTAATCCTTTTCCCCCTCCTTGGGTTTTTATGTAGCGCCGGAGTAATGTTACCATGTTACCATTAACAGGTTCCGTTGTGTGTTGTTATTTTGTATTTTATTAGGATCCTCATTAGCTGTTTTGTGAGCAGCAGCTACTCTTCCTGGGGTTCCACACAAAACACAAAACATGACATAATACAGAACATGAATAGACAAGAACAGCTCAAGGACAGAACTACATCCATTTAAAAACAACATACTGTAGATAMCCTACATATCAATACATACGCTCTTAAAAGGAAAAGGTTCCTGGAAGTATCCTTTAGGGGATCTTGAGATTGAAACTGTGAGGGAACACATATACGTTTTACAAAAAACCCTTCAAAAGGTATATGGTTCCTCAAAGAACCTTTTGGGGTTAATTTTTGAACTACCCCCCCTCTGCTCTTAATAATAATAATAATAATAATACGCATAAGAATATATATTTTAGTTCTCAGTGTTTATTAGGATTTTTGTGGAGAAGCAGACTTAAAAAAAATCTAYATATGAMGTAAACTCCCAGCAGAGTCCCAAGTTCAATGGATATTTCCTCTGAAGCGTGTGTTGATGTTAATGTGTTGATGTTCTCCGTGTCCACAGACAGAATGATTTGGCAGTGCAGGGTGATCGAACCGGTTTCCTGTTATATTCATCAGAGGCGTAGGGAGGGTGGAGTCTGTGAATCCCCAAAAAGGTTTAATTATACAGATGATTAACAGAACATACTCACGACATTACTCATACTTTGGTTGTTGTGGTGAATGTGAATGAAAATAATGTAGAGGCCTATGGGATATTGATTGAAGAGGTCAGGGACGAGGATGATGAATGTGATCTGCATAACAAACCAATACCAACTGACGTACCTTTGTATGCCTCCTCGTCTGTATACCTGCAGACACAGACTGCTAAATACTATTTGAAAAATGTCAAATATTACTTGAATCCAGGTCTGTTTGGGGGGGGGGGGGGGGGGCTTTGAGTTATTCAGGGATCCTATCCATCCACGCCCTCCTTTCTCTCTGAAGGCCTCTGAGAAGTGAATTAATTATCAGTCATTTCCCATGTGACATGTTACATAGTGGGCTCTATTTTGGGGGGCGTTCAACTTGTAAAAGATTG
>NW_019943567.1:156599-158485 GCF_002910315.2 Salvelinus sp. IW2-2015
CTTAACTGGAATATGTAAAGATCTTGTGATTTTGAGGTAAGGTTTGTCCCTTGTATGATTATAATTGATGTTGTTTATGATGATACCATCTATCTTTTCATATTTGTGCAAAAAATTCTAAAATAGAAAATGGACACACAATTCAATGGATATCAATCAACAAAGAGGAAATAATATGTAGGCTATAGAATATGTGGAAGTTTAGCTGTACTGGGTGCAGAGGACTGAACTGATCACTTTGCTTTAGCCTACATTGGGTTCAACAAGAGGGGCAGGGTTTGCACTTTTGTGAGTATTCAATTGGTTCAATGGGGGGGGGGTGTATTCTCTCCCCTCTGGCCTCAGTCCTCATATTGTTTGGAGACTATAATCAATGCCTCATTTCTTCTCGTCCTCTCCTCTCCTCCTCTCCTCTCCTCCCAATCTGTAAATTAACCCCTAAAAACCCAGTCAAATAATGTCTGCTTTATGTTTTGACTTTTATTTTCTTTGTATGAGCTTTCAATCCTCATTGTATATTGGACAGTTTAGTGTGACTTATTTTGACAGCAGTTTTTTGTTGTTGTTGTTGCTTTCTCTGTTTTACGCACAAAGGGTATAATGGGAAACGGGCGCGAGAGAAACCGGAATAATAACTTTTTGTTAAAGGTTATTCAAGTACCCAAGAAAACAACGTCAAACTTAGCACCTAGCTGGAAAGAGAACAACGTATTTACTGTCTTTCAATATTGGTCTTGTTTCAAATCTTTCTAATTCTTTTGAACGTGTACTGAACAAATATCAATGTTGTAATTGATGTTCTGAAGTCTGCTAGCAAGTATGACGTTATTAGCTGTAGCCTAGCTAAACTGTTTGTGCTGGCTAATAGCAGTATGACGTTATTAGCTGTAGCCTAGGTAAACTGTTTGTGCTGGCTATTATAAGTTAATCTTGCACCACATTAGCAAGCTATTAGCGCGTAATATAAACTAATTGGGTAGAAATTCTCAAGCATATTGATGCATTTGATGTATGAAGCATGCCAATATAAAGCTGTGTAAAAGTGTATTATTTGTGGACTGTATTGTTCCTATTGTAAGAGCATTTTTGGTTTGTTTCTCCATCAGCTATTCCGGTGTGCTTACAGAAATGGTACCGCATTAAACTTTCATGAACCATCAGTTTGAGAGTTGACCATTCATTCAGCTGGGGATGACACACACTCCTCTCCTCTCAGTCCTCTCCTCTCAGTCCTCTCCTCTACTCTCAGTCCTGTCTCCCCTCTCAGTCCTCTCCTCCCCTCTCAGTCCTCTCCTCTCAGTCCTCTCTTCTCAGTCCTCTCATCTACTCTCAGTCCTCTCCTCCCCTCTCAGTCCTCTCCTCTCAGTCCAGTCCTATCCTCTCAGTCCTCTCATCCGTCTCGATTCAGGAAGATCTAACGTTCCATTCAGGGGAACTAACGTCTCCATTCAGGGGAACTAACGTCTCAATTCAGGGGAACTAACGTCTCCATTCCATTCAGGGAACTAACGTCTCCATTCAGGGGAACTAACGTCTCCATTCAGGGGAACTAACGTCTGCATTTCAGGGGAACTAACAGTCTGCATTCAGGGGAACTAACAGTCTCCATTCAGGGGAACTAACAGTCTCCATTCAGGGGAACTAACGTCTGCATTCAGGGGAACTAACGTCTCATTCAGGGGACTAACGTCTGCATTCAGGGGAACTAACGTCTGCATTCAGGGGAACTAACGTCTCCATTCAGGGGAACTAACGTCTCATTCAGGGGAACTAACGTCTCCATTCAGGGGATCTAACGTCTCCCTTCAGGGGAACTAACGTCTCCATTCAGGGGAACTAAACGTCTCCATTCAGGGGAACTAACGTCTGTTTCAGGGGAACTAACG
>NW_019943567.1:162334-163923 GCF_002910315.2 Salvelinus sp. IW2-2015
GAAGGGGAGGATTGAGAGAAGAAGTGGATGCGAGGAGAGGACTGAGAGGGGAGGACAGGACTGAGAGGGGAGGAGGACTGAGAGGGGAGGACAGGACTGAGAGTGGATGAGAGACTGAGAGTAAGACGTTAGTTCCCCTGAATGGAGACGTTAGTTCCCCTGAATGGAGACGTTAGTTCCCCTGAATGGAGACGTTAGTTCCCCTGAATGAGACGTTATCTGTATGTGAACCACTCTCCTATTTGCTTAAATGCCATTGTTCACTGCTATTGCTACAGTGGTAAATATGAAAATAAAAGCTTATTCCAAATTAAATGAACACCCCCCCCCCACCTCTCTTGCATGGTTTTTAAACAGAACCACATCACACTTACAACAGAACCCCAACCCAGCACAACAGAACCACATCACACTCACAACAGAACCACATCACAATCACAACAGAACCATATCAAAAATCACAACAGAACCACATCACAATCACAACAGAACCACATCACAATCACAACAGAACCATATCACACTCTCAACAGAACCACATCACACTCACAACAGAACCACATCACACTCACAACAGAACCACATCACACTCACAACAGAACCACATCACACTCACAACAGAACCACATCATACTCACAACAGAACCACACCACCACATAGAGTTAGAAGCATGAGGTAATGGCTCCAAGCCCAGATCGCTACCTGCTGATTCACCAGCAGTACACTCACCTTTTAGTCATGCACACACAGATAAATAAGACATGCTGGGTTGTGTAGTGAGCTCTATCCCCTCTGTCTCTCTCCTCCCTGTGGTCTCTTCTCTGCACTCTCTCCTCTTCTTCTCCTCTTCTTCTTCATCTTCTTCATCTTCTTCACCTTCTTCTTCTGTCCTCTGTCCTCTCTCCTTTCTCCACTGTCCTCTGTCCAACTGGCGGCCTCACATGTTTACTGAACTAGCAGAGAGCAGGTGGAGAGTTTTGTCTGAAAGGTAAAAAAATATATACTTTGTTATTGTTTCTTGTTGTTTATATTTAATTGGACTTATCTGTGTTAAAGGGTTGTGGTTGTTTTTAATTAACTTATTTAGCTCAGTATCTTCATTACAGGGCAGATTTTTTTTTAAATCAAAAATAATGTGAAAGTTAATAGACTAATAGATCTGAACTAAATTAGAATTCAAACGTTTTCCTGTAGTTATAATTCATATTTATACTACATACATGTACATRCTTTCAATGTGTCCTTGATGGTCTGACGGGGATTATGAGATTTTTTTTTGTAATGCTCAAGATGTATCAATACGGTATCCTTTTTTTCAGTGTCACACTGTGCAAGTACCTATTGTAATAGTTTATAAGGAACAACATTTGGGATATTTTTTAAAACATGTAGACCACAGATAATTATTCTTTCTCAATATTGTTTAAATAATGGTTTGCTTTGTGTAATATATTTGTTTAGACTATTAGCACTAGAATAAATATCAACATGTAAACATGGTTTCAGACTATACTCAACATGTAAACATGGTTTCAGACTATATCAACATGTAAACATGGTTCAGACTATATCAACATGTAAACATGGT
>NW_019943568.1:0-6292 GCF_002910315.2 Salvelinus sp. IW2-2015
GTATCCACTAGTTTTCAGTATACACTAGTTTCTTCAGTAATACACTAGTTCTCTTCAGTATAACACTAGTTTTCAGTATCCACTAGTTCTTCAGTATCCACTAGTTCTTCAGTATACACTAGTTCTTCAGTATACACTATTCTTCAGTATACAGTAGATATTTACTATACACTAGTTCTTCAGTATCCACTAGTTCTTCAGTATCCACTAGTTCTTCAGTATCGCTAGTTCTTCAGTATACAGTAGATATTTACTATACACTAGTTCTTCAGTATACACTGTTCTTCAGATACACTAGTTCTTCAGTATACAGTAGATATGTACTATACAGTAGCTCTTCGAATACACTAGTTCTTCAGTATACAGTAGATATTTACTATACACTAGTTCTTCAGTATACACTAGTTCTTCAGTATACAGTGAGATATGTACTATACAGTAGCTCTTCAGAATACACTAGTTCTTCAGTATACAGTAGATATTTACTATACAGTAGTTCTTCAGTATCACTAGTTCTTCAGTATACAGTAGATATTTACTAACAGTAGATCTTTTAGTATACAGTGTGTGTATCAGAATTTCTCTCCTTCTGTTTGTGTGTGAATGTACAAAACATTAAGAACACCTTCCTAATATTGAATACACCCCTTTTACCTCAGAACAGCCTCAATTAGTCGGGCATGGACTCTACAAGGTCTCGAAGCGTTCCACAGGGAGGCTGGCCCATGTTGACTCCAATACTTTCCACAGTTGTGTCAAGTAGGCTGGATGCCCTTTGGGTGGTGGACCATTCTTGATACACAGGAAACTGTTGACGTAGAAAACCCAGCAGTGTTGCAGTTCTTGACACAAACCGGTGCTCCTGGCACCTACTACCATACCCTGTTCAAAGGCCCTTAAATCTTCTGTCTTACCATTCACCCTCTGAATGGCACACTACACATCCATGTCTCAATTCTCTAGGTTTAAAAATCTTCTTAAACGGTCTCCTCCCATCATCTGCACTGATTGGTGGATTTAAGCCTTTTTGTTTGTACACTGTGTGTGTGTGTGTGTGTGTGTGTGTGTGTGTGTGTGTGTGTGTGTGTGTGTGGTGTGTGTGTGTGGGGTGTGTGTGTGTGTGTGGTGTGTGGTGGTGTGTGTGTGTGTGTGTGTGTGGTGTGTTGTGTGGTGTGGAGTTTTTAGCAGAGCTCCAGATGGCTGAGAGACAGGTGAGCCAATTAAAGAGTCTCACTACACGGCAACATCATCACAGCCACTGGAACGTTACTGCAACACATTCCCAACACTCACACAGCGTTACAGGAACACCGTCACAACACCGTAACATTACGGCAACACATTCCCAACACTCACACAACGTTACAGGAACACCGTCACAACACCGTAACGTTACGGCAACACATTCCCAACACTCACCCAACGTTGCAGGAACACCGTCACAACACCGTAACGTTACGGCAACATTAAGATCATACACTTTACCTTACTGTAACGTTTACGTCACCCTTCTTAAACTGTATGTTAACTACTACACCTCAACATTACAGCTGTACACTCTGTTACATTACAGCAATGTTGACATCAACACCATCCTACTGTACATCGTTATAGAAACTTTACAGTCATACATTTGTACTTTTGGGAACATTCTGTCCTTATGGTATAATCCACCATGTTTTCTCTCTCTCTCTACACGGCACAGAGAATGTGCCAGTCTGCTACTTCACACAGAGAGAGTGACATGAGATTCTTTTTTTTGTTGTGCTACCCAAAATACATTTGTGGAACATAGCTGATATTCATTATCATTCTAATAATGTGCAAAATGTTCCACGAGACAGAGTGAGGGAGGAGAGAGAGAGAGTGAGGGAGGAGAGAGAGAGAGAGAGAGTTTGAAGACAGACGGCAGAATCTAAACACAATGCTACTGTCTCTCTCTCTCTCTGTCACATTACTATAAACGGACCAAGGACAAATATATCGCAAAAAATAATCTCAGAAATAATGAAGGAATTTACTAGTAACGAGCCTTTTGTCGAACATAGTCACACTCACATACTGATGCACTCAGGCATACACACCGACACACACACACACACATACATGCACAAACACACACGCACAAACTCTTACATTCACACACACACACTATTTATTCACACAAACACTCTGAAACTCGGGGCAGGCATCCTGTTGTGTGTTTTCTCCACTGTTGAGAGATAATTGACAAGCCACGAGGGCTGCTTTTCCCTTAATGGAAGGTGACAAATTCATTTCTATGTGCTAATGCCTGTAAATGGAACAGCCCTGCTTTCTCCTGCTTTCCAATGCACAACCACAGACACCTGCCTGCGTGGGGGGGTAGTGTTTGTGGGTAAAGTGTATGGGTGGGTGTCCGTGTGTATTTTTCCTTCCTTTATTTTTCTTGTGTAGGCCTATATACCAGGGCTTTAAGTCCTAGTTTACTTTAGGGAAGATATTATTATTACCCATGGTCCTCGGTATTAAAGAGGTGTTGATTAGCCTTGTTGATCGCTCCGTTCTCTTCCTCTTTCTTTTTAATCCATCCCTTTGTTTGCGGCATATGGATGTCCTTGGCTTTGGAGTCGGGAGAAGAGAGGAAGAGCGGTTTATCTCTCCCGTGGGTCCTTCATCCATCCATCCTTCCATCCCTCCTTTCAGTGTAGATTGTCTCTCTGACCCCCCCTGTCCTTCTCGGTTCGTCTGAACCACACAGCCGTTTGTTTACTAACCCATAAGGACGTTGTCAGGGCGACAAAAGCTCTGTTATCTGTTCCGACGTAAGACTTGAGACGCCACAACGGATGAAAACATCCCATAATGGGTTCTCTTGTCCTCCGCTGCGTGCGTGGGGAAGATAAGATGAATTCTTCATACCCCGGCCTGATTGCAGAATCTTGCATCTAATGCAAGTTTTATTGCCTTCTCCTGTCTTACAGTCAAACTGCAGAGTCAAGTTTTTTCTTTCTTTGGGAAAAAAAAATCTAAATAATTTATTATTGTTGTATTTTTCTTGCTAGGGAACAGAGGGGGAAAGACTGAGAGAAAGGAAGAGAGAGACAGGGGGAGAGGAGGATGAGAGGATTTCTTGAATGGATGAATACGGGCAGAATGCTTAAGGGGATGTGAGGGGAGTAAGGGATGAGAAAGGGGGGGAGAGGAGGAGTGCGGATGTGTACTCTTGTTCAGTACTCAGTCCGAGTGAGGCCTGAAGAGATAAAGATAGAGCAGAAGAAATAGGAAAAGAAGTGCCTGCAGACTTTGGTAATCCCTCTTTTATGAATAGGAAGCCAAGCTCAGCATAATGGTGACTCACAGACATAACAGAACCTACCCCCCACCTCCCCTTCTACTCCTCTGCCACTCTCCCACACACATTCAAAGTCAAACTTTATTGGCACAACTGTTAAAGGTACAATAACGTTGCCAAAGAACTTACTGCTAAGACTTTTTGGTTGCTAATCTCTCTCTTGGCTCATTCAGTGTGTAGTGGTCATAGCTTGGCCCAGGCTTGGTCTTAGTCAAGGACTGGCTCTGGTTTGGCATGGTTCGTATAAAGGTCCSTGCCCTCCCTGAGTCTGGCTAGGAGAGTACACTGCCTGCCATACGTTACCATGACAACGCTCTTACATCAGATAGTSCCCCCCATGCAGCCAATGGGCATTGACCTTTCACTGTCAGACTGAGTTAGAAAGAGGAAGAGGGAAAGAGAGGGTAAGAGGGAGAGAAAGGGATTGAGTGGGAGAGAGAGAGAGAAAAGAGAGAGAGAGAAAAGAGAGAGACAAACAACATCCATAAATAGGTCATTTCATTCAACTGTAAACACCATAGGAAGACAAGACAGTGACAGGTACTGTATATTTGTGCAGTGGCCTGAAGTTACAATGATGTCACACTACGATGTGTGTTTGTGTGTGTGTGTGTGTGTTTGTGTGCATGAGAGGTGAGGAAAAAGAGCAAAAATGTGATGTATGATTGGTTTAGTTAGGGTGTTAGGGCGGCATGCGATCATGCTAAAATCCGCAGCAAATGAGAATTGATCCAGGATTGTAATTTGTCATTTCCTCATGTCTGTATGTGCGTGCTGGCCTCTCACCCCTCTCTCAGACGTGACCAGATGTTCACGGCCCCTCCAGGACTGATCCTAGAGCAGCAGACGAGATTTACAGAAGGAGATTGGCACTTACAGCAGGAAATATCCAGATTGAAAGTTTAGGATGGCATCAGGGTGATAGGACATGGATAGAATACATTTATAATGTAGAACTGAGTGAGAAGGAGGATAGTGAATATGACCCTCAGATTTGCAATGAAAAACCAACAGACGGACTAAATTCAGCAATTAGGGCTTGGAGTTTGAAGCTGAGCTGTGTACTGCATCTTAACTGTGAATATACTTGTTTTTTCAAAGTGTTGTTTTGGTCCCTCGCAGGTGTTGTAGGGGGCATATATTATTTTGCACACTATTGCAAACATTCTAATGAAGCTCCCAGACAATCCATAACTTTAAAAACCTCTATCCTCATTGCACACACGCACACACACACACGCACACACACGCACACACACGCACACACACGCACAAACACGCACAAACACGCACACACACGCACACACACGCACACACACGCACACACATTGAGACATTAATGAAGCTGTAGGCTTCTCTTTTTTTTGTTCCTGGCTCAGTGAAACATGCATAAATCATAATAAACAGAAGGATGAATTTTTTCAGCTGCTTCCTGAGTCTTCTGTCTCCGTCTCCTGTGAGTAGGACAGGCTCTGATGTGACAGATACCGGATTTGGTGTGTGTGTGTGTGTGTGACGCATTCACGTGTGTGTATGACAGGTAGTGGAGCCTAGCTGTAGCTGCTGGCAGGGCCCCCTTAGGGAGGGCCACTAGCTGAGACAAGTCTGTCTTTTAGCTGGGAAAGAACATGGAATGTATTGGTCATATTCAGTAGGACAGCTCCATTCACTGGGGGCTGCACTGGGCTGCACTGTAGGCTAGCCGATGCTCGGCTGGGCTGAACTAGGTTAAAACTGGTCTGTGCTGGCCTAGACTAAACTGAGTTGGACTAGATCAGAGTTGGACTGGGCTGGGTCAGGCTGGTCTGCTCAGGGCGCTAGTATTAGAGTAAAATAGGCCCACAACACAACAACATGAGCTGAGCTGTCAGGGGAGATTACTTCAGCCAGGCAAGCCAGCAGGGTCTCCACCGCTCCGCCAGAGAGAGAGAGAAAGAGAGAAGGAGGGAGCGGTAGAGAGAGAGAGAGCGGGAGGCAGAGGGGAGGGGACGAGAGAACGTGTGTTTCTGTCGTGCGAATAGGAACGAGAGAGCGCGAGGAACGAGGGAGAGAGAGCGAGACCGAGAGCAGAAAGCCGCCGCTTGTTGTGAAGTAGAAAAAGAGGGTGAACAAAAAAAGGATCGGAGGAGAAAGAACCAGCGGTTGGGAGCAGAGCAGAGATGTTGGAGCTCTCGTCCGAGCTGGGCTTTGTGCAGAGTGTGTGTGTCGACGGCATATGCTGCCCCCCCTCTGCACCCCACCCCACCGCCGGATCCATGAGGGCCGACGAGCTGCTGCTGAGGTACACACACACACACACACACACATATATATATGTCCAAACCTTACCCAGACCCTCTCTCATGTGATCTCCTGTCTTAGTGTGTGTTTTGTGTTCAGGTTCAGTCTGTGTTTCTGTCATATCTCACTGCAATGTCTGTCAGTGTCTGCTGCTCTCTCTCTGCCTCTCGCTCTCGCTTGTTGTTCTGTTGAGGTGTCCCTCCTTTCTGTCCTGCGACTGTTCGTTTGTTCAAGTGTAAAATCCAATGCTTGTACGTCTCTTGCTCTCTTTTCCTCTCCAACCCATCCTCCTTTTTCATGCCTCCTCTCTCTGTATGTGAGTCATGGAGGGGTAGAAGAGGGGTAGAAGAGGGGTGGTAGGGACGGTGTGAGGGGCTTTATCCCTCTCTAGGGGGTGGAGGCTGGCCAGGGGACGGGGCAGTSGATCAGGAGTGTGTGTTTATACTACTCGCTGTAATCCAGAGAGGAGAGAGGGAAGGGGGAGAGGAGAGGAGAGGAGGGCACCCACCACACACACACACAACACAAACACACACTCTGATGCAAACACAAGCTCACAGCCACAGCTCATTCATCCTTTCTCTCACACATGCACTCTCACTCTCTCGCTGGTGTGTGTGTGTGTGTGTGTGTGTGTGTCTGTGTTCTGTGTCGTGACGTGTGTCTCGTGTCTGTTCG
>NW_019943568.1:6573-22282 GCF_002910315.2 Salvelinus sp. IW2-2015
AATTGACCCAGCCTGACTCTCCTTATTGAAAAAGGTGGGCCGGCGATTACACAGGGCGTAATGATTCTGACGTGCTCTTTCCTTTGCTGTAGCGGTGGTTGGGCAGATTCATGAGGGCCCGGGACTATTTTAAGCCCATTGCCTCCACCTTCTCTGTCCTGGATAATGAGAGAGAGGTGCCATAACTGTGCTCTCTAAACCAACAGGAAGGCCCTAAAAGGAGACGCTACCCCATAGGCCATTAGGGAGGCACACTTAGAGAAAGCACCTTAGAGAAGAACACTTAGAGAAGCACACTTAGAAGGGAGCGCTTGGTTTAATGCTGACTGGGCTTACAGAGGAGGCCCATCCATCCCTGTCCTGGTTTTATTGTCCCATAAAAGCATTAATACACAAGGGTGAGTGTGTGATATATTATTGTTTTACCACTCTGGGCTGTGTTCATCAGTATGAGGCAGCCATGTTTTAAATAGTATTAACTCTCAAAAGGTACATGTGGTTTATATTGCAAAAATACATCTCTATAAATCAGGGAGTAATGATAAATGTGGAAGAGAGAGAGAGATAAATGTTGGAGGAGACAGAGAGAGATTAAATGTGGAGAGAGAGAGAGAATTAGAATGTGGAGGAGAGAGGATTAAGTGGAGGAGAGAGAGAGATTTAAATGTGGAGGGGACAGAAGAGAGATTAATTGTGGAGGAGAGAGAGAGATTAAATGTGGAGGAGAGAGAATTAAATGTGGGAGGAGGAGAGATTAAATGTGGAGGAGAGAAGATATGGGAGGAGAGATAGAGATTAAATGTGGAGGAGAGAGAGGATAAATGTGGAGGAGAGAGAGATTAAATTGGAGAGAGAGAGAGATTTAAATGTGGAGGAAGAGAGAGATTAAATGTGGAGGAGAGATGATTTAATGTGGAGGAGAGAGAGGATTAAATGTGGAGGAGAGAGAGATTAAATGTGTGAGGAGAGAGAGAGATTAAATGTGGAGGAGAGAGAGATTAAATGTGAGGAGAGAGAGATTAAATGTGGAGAGGAGAGAGAATTAATGGGAGAGAGATAAATGTAGGAGAGAGAGAGATTAAAATGTGGAGGAGAGAGAGAGATTTAAATGGGAGGAGAGAGAGTTAAATGTGAGTGAGAGGAGAGATTAAATGTGGAAGAGAGAGAGAGATTAAATGTGAGGGGGGAGAGAGATTAATGTGGAGGAGAGAGTTAGATTAAATGTTGGAGGAGAGTGAGAGATTAAATGTGGAGGGAGGAGTGAGAGATTTAAATGTGGAGGAGAGAGATAGAGAGTACGGCAGACTGAAGTGGCTGGCTGGCACTTATTGTTTGTCTGTGTCTGTCTCGTTGGAGCTGGATGTTTCTGTAACCGCCCCATTTCCCCCCTCTTCCTCACCTCCCTCCTTTTTCCCTCACCTCGCTCTCTTGACTGAGATCCAAATAAACAAAGCAGACATCTTCAACAACCCCCCAAAAATTCCGGAAACGAGGGAAGAGGGATTAAGAGAGATGGAAAAGAGAGATACAGAGAAGGAGAGTTGGAGATTCTGTGATCAAACATTGAAAAGGTTTTATCTGTTTTGTAAATATGACCCGGAACGAAACCGGCACATTTTTCACCCAAAATCCAAATATGGAGTCTAGCCTACCCTCTTCTCTCTATTCTCCTGCTTTCCACCCTGCCCGCCCCCCCTTTGTGTGTGTGCGTGCATGCACACCTGTGTGTGTGTGCTAGGTGGTTGTTATCAGAATGACACCATCCTGCTCTCTCTCTGCTCAGCCCCAGAGGATCCGTGGAGCTGCACCAGTTTCAAATGAAAATAAATGAGAGGCAGTGACCGCTACTGCCTAGGTCCCACTTTAATGAGGAAAATAACAGAGGGGAGGGGGAGGGGGGGTGCAGGGAGAAGGTGGTTAGGGGAGGGGGAGAGTGTGCGAGGGAGAGAGAGAAAGAGGGCAACACAGATTGGATGGAGATGGAGAGAGGGATGTGTAATGAATGGAGGGCCCACAGCCAGCCGGCTTTATTTTAACTCCTCTCTGTCACCGTGGCGATGGCCAATTACAGCCGGAGCGCGCTCTGTTGCACTACAGCTGGACTGGACGGTGTTTTGGACAGCCTCTATCCTCCTACACCCATACAGGACACTGTACTACTGAATGTGTACCTATGTGGGTGTTTGTGGGGAGAGGTGTGTACAGACAGTGTTTTACATGACTCACACCCCTCCTGGTGATGTTTAACAGTGCACGGACATCTTTTCTTCCCAAAACATGCACCCGTCTCTGTATTACCTTTAGTAATAATATTAGTCCCGTCTGGGAGGTGACAACAGAGACACTAAGGGTCTAGCTAACACAGGATGGATTATCCGAATAGTTATCCCAGTTACTGCCAACATGGGACTACAGGTCTATGGCTAACACAACACAGGACAGGCTGGCTAGCCAAACACACAGCAGTATAGCATAGCAAGGAACAGCTCAGCCTTTACAGTGAAGTTTCCTGCTGTATGTTGTTGTTGAACAGTTTATTGCGACTCAGATCATTTGAGCTCAACAATGCACAGTGTTCTCTGGTGTGATACTGTCCAGACAGTCCAGACAGCTGAGGAATGCAGTAAGGGGAAGGGTCAAGTTAGACAGTCTCCTCTTCTGTCTCTGTCTCCCAGTTCAGTTTAAAGGCGTGTAGACCAGACCACCAGACCCCTGAGGCAGACCGAGGCAGGCAGCTACAGTTCAGTCCATCAGGGTATGAGGGTCACCCCTCAAGTCACTTGCTATTTGCTCAACAGCCAGAGACTTGTTCGAATGTCCTAGAAAACCCCACTGTGTGTGTGTCTGTGTGTGTGTGTGTCTGTCTGTGTGTGTCTGTCTGTGTGTGTGTCTGTCTGTGTGTGTGTGTGTGGTGTGTGTGTTGTGTGTGTGTGTGTGTGTGTGTGTGTGTGTGTGTGTGTGTGTGTGTGTGTGTGGTGTGTGTTGTGTGTGTGTGTGTGTGTGTGTTGTCGTGTGTGTCTGTGTGTGTCTGTGTGTGTCTGTCGTCTGTCTGTCTGTGTGTCTGTCTGTCTGTCTGTCTGGTTCTGTCTGTCTGTCTGTCTGTGTGGGCGTGCGTGCGTGTGTTAAACAGGTCATGGAGCATTGATTAATATAGGGAAGCAGCTTCACAGGTAGACCTACTGAACCGTACCAACAAGCCAATCAGATTGAAGGAGAGAGTCTGGACATTCTAGAACACTATGTTCCAAACATGAACCAGACCAATATAGATCACTGACTGAGAGAGGGGGGGGGGTCTGGGTCTGTGTTTAAAGAGAAGAAATACCTCCTCTATTGCTATTTAAGTTGACTTACACATCATGTGTGTAGCATTTGAGCATTTGTCTGTCTGTAGCTGGCCTGTAGCAGGTTCCTCCCATGTCCACTTAGCCTCAATCACAGCTGCTTGCTCTCCTGCTTTATTCATGARCTCACATTAAATATTCACGTCTCAAAAACAGACACTCATCACGAGTGGAGCACGCTGTTACCCACAATCCTTTGGGTGAGAGAAAGAAGCGGAGCAGGGAAGCTTCAGAGGAAGGGTGATGATTATTATTTTGGGAGTGTCTCACTTTGATGATGTAACGGTAGTGGTTRTTCTGTCTTATGGAGGTGTTTGTACTGTCTGAACTCCTGCTGCATGGTATGTTACAGAGGTTGGTTCAGATCGTTGTTAGTCCTGCGTGGTGTGTTCTCCATCTCTCTCTCTCTCCCTCTCTGTCTCTCTCCCTCTATGTCTATCATGATGTGATCGATCTGTGTTGTTGGGCAGCTGTACCCCAGCCTGAGGTGAGAGAGAGAGTTTGGAGAGAAGGGTTGGGGGGAGAGAGCGAAGAAGGGAGACCTTGCCCTGAGCAGACGCTCAAAGAACACACAACCCTGGGAAACAGAAAATGGAGGGGGGGGGGGTAAAAACACAATCAAATCAAATACACAGTTTACAGCTAACCGAACCATCAGACCTAGCTTGCTATTATGAAAATCCAATTCAACAATACCAATAATGTTTTCAATTTGACTGTTGCTTTCAAAAGCAGCTCAAACAAAACATGTAAAAATGAACTAGAGCCATTCAATTTTACCGTGCAAATATACCGTGTGTTACAGGGAAATAATGCACGTTCTGGAATGCCCTTCAAGACAATCAGAAAGGGGTATTCAACAATGTCATGGTTAAACAGACTATTTGACTGTTTTAATTATGTTGATAACTAGTTTATAATAGCAATAAGGTACTTCTGGGGTTTGTGGTATATGGCCAATAAGAACAGCCCTTAGCCGTGGTATATTGGCCAGATACCAGACTTCCTTGGGCCTTATTGATTAAAAAAAGTGTGTAGTCGAATCAATAGTATATAATAGAACAGCAGCGTTGACTGTGACTGTGTGTATGACTTCTGAGTGTGTGTGTGTGTGTCTGAGTGTGTGTGTCTGAGTGTGTGTGTTTATGGGTGTTTGTGTATAAGTTTGTATGTAAGGGTTGGATGTGTGGGTGTGTGGGTAGGCAATAATTCCCCCTTTGACTTTTTGTCCCTCTCTACTTTGAGTAAGACACGGTTTTATGAAAACAGAGAATGAGAAGGAGAAAACATGGACAAAGAGCACAAGGTGATGAAAGGTGGTTAGCAGCTCCGGCAGAGAACATGGCAATTATATCGACAATTAAACATTTCATAGTGTGTGTGATAATGGTAGGAAGCCTCGGGCTTGTGGACATTATTGTACCGGTGACTCCTAACAGGCAGTTGAACACTTATTTGTTTAGGTTTCTGTAAAGGCCTTAAATAGTGAGGTCATTAGGTCAAGGCCTGCTCGCCACAGGGCATCAGAGAGATGCACACATTACAGACAAAGGGTCACGACACACACACACACACACATACATACATACATACATACATACATACATACATACATACACGAACATACACACAAACTCATGTGACCCCTCATTTAAACTGGAGCCGCTATATCTTACTACTAGGAGATTACCTGTGTCTTTCGCTGACACTATTCCTGAATCAGGGTTTAGGAAGGAGTGTGAGAGTATTCGGCTCTGTCTTGTCTCTCATCCTGTTCCTAGATCAGGGGTTAAGGAGTAAGTGTGAGTGTATTAAACTTGCTCATTGTGTTTTCTAAAGCTGTAGATTCATTTAATGTGAATGTTGGATTGTTAACACTGTTAATGTGCTGTGTTACGAGGAAGGACACATTATGCTAAACTTACTTCATTACAGAAAAGGAGGTATGAATGCAAAGTGTGTGTGAGAGTGTGTGAATGCCAATGTGGTTGGTGAAGTCTTCCGTGCACCTGTTTATTTTACACTAGCACTGGTATCTCAGCTGTGGAAGTGAAAAGGTGTCTGGAGTTTTGCAAGATAGCACCGGATTCACACGCATGTGGCATGCGCGCACACACACACACACAAACACACAGCCACAACTACATACTGTACATGCAAGCACACACCCCACGTATCCTGTGAGAACGTCATTCCTTCACAGCATAAGAATATCTGAAATAACTATAATCATAGATGTGGTAAAGAAGTCAATGGATCTCGACCTAAAGAATGGAAATGCCATGGAAATACGTGGGGGTAAGATGCCATGGGGGAAAGTTTCTCGAATCTCCTCATTGCCCCCCAGGCCAAATGTGCCTACATTTAGTCTATTGTTTACATGTGTATTTCACACATGTTGAGGTAAGAATTGGAGTATGTATGGATGTCAACCCAAATACATGTTCATGTCATCGTCAACATCAACTGTGTTACAGTTAAAAACGACTTTGGCTGCCACCAGCGATTTCTCTAGGCTAACTATGCTAACCAGCTTGTATACGAACAGGAGTTAGCATTTAGCAGTCACTTCTTCTAAACCTGTAAAGGGACTATTTCTAAGTGAGCGGTCGAAATGTACACAATTGTTACCCGGGGGAAAATGGGGGAAGGTCATGCTTTTTCAATTTCAATCAGGGGGAGGGTTAAGTATTTTTTTTAMATTTGTCCATGGGAGGGTCATGAAATGTTTAATTGATTAAATGTAATTTAGCTGTGTTTGAGAATGAGTTTCTTATTATATCTCAATGTGTGCCTGATGCTGCCCCTCATCTATGATTTTCTGCTGGGGGGCACGCAATATCAAGTGTGCCTAGTCTGGTCTCAATCTAATGATCCATAGCCTATACTATAAGCCAGGGATGGGCAACTGGCGGCCCAGGACCCGGGGCCGCAGACCAATGTTTTGGGGAACTCAATCAGGGTCTCAACGTACTGTTGAGCGTTGGAATAGTAGAATACACAAGGTGCAATTTCTAAATTTGGTTGTGCATCAGCAGTCACTCAATTAGCCCACGTAAGCAAAACATTTTTAGATTGGTAAGTTAGTCTAGCTGCCAGCTATCTAAACTTGTAGTAAGCAGGATATTTTCACTCCTACCCTTGTCCAGCGGTGGTTTGTGAATCCACAACCTTCTGGCTACTTTGCCATGTAATGCTTACAAAACAAAGAAAAGTTTTTAAAATGGCATACCTAAGGCTCTGGTCTATGAGTGAGGTTAAATGGTAGGTATGTTCTCTGCTATCCACTTTGTTTTAATTATTATTATTATTTTGGGTATAGGAGAGGTTGACTTTCTTTTTTCAAGCGTTCGGAGAAACCACTCCAATCTGTGAGGTGCAAGGCTAGTTGCGCTCCATGAATCATTTTTAGAAGCATTAGACCAGAATCGTGATACTGTTTGACATCTATGTTTGAACATTAATCATGAAGATTAGGCTTGTAAAAATATATTTTACAGAAGGGAGGGCCATCCATTTTCATTTCAGAGAGGTCTTATTTTCTCCAAGTATCCCTCATTATAAATAACATACTAAATGTTATCCATGAAAAACAGCCAAATATATCAATATCAGACTTTAGTAGCCACATTGAGGGCCTGTTACAATACATCAATCATGACGGATTTGACGAAAATCCATTTTATTAGATCAAATCTGTTGAATGTGCGCCAATCCGGCGTCCTCCTTCTATCCTACATGGACTGCGTCCCATTGACCTCTTCACCGCTGTCACGGATCCCTCCGGAACTTTCATTACGCACACCTGGCACCTATTCCCAGTGATTAGTAATTGTATACGTGTGCCTTTGATTATTGTTCCAATGTCCGTTGGTCGTGTGAGTACCTGTGCTGTGTGTTTTGGCTTTTGTGCCATTGTGGATTGCGCAGATGATTACAGGTCTCGTCCGGTGTGTTAGTCATTGTGCTCTTCTGTTATTTAATCGAGGTACTCCTCGCTCTTTTGTTTGTGTTTCAACCCTGTGTTTTGTATAGTGTTTGTTTGGTCTTCGTCCCCGTGCCTTTACACGGCACGCCGTAATTTGGGTGTAAATAAAACCCCTATTACGCATTCCAGCACCTGTCTCCCAAATCATTCATACCAACGTGACAACCGCGTCTATCCTATATAATGCTGCTATATATAGTAGCATGTTGTTTACTTATGACCTATTTCACTATATAGGGGTCAGGTGCGGTGAAACATGCAGTACCGTACAGTTTGCACCCCAGGGACCTTTCTGCCCTAAAGTACTGATGTAGGATCAGTTTTCTCCCCCCATACACTGACCTTAACCATTATGTGCAAAAAATAAAACTATCCCTAGAGCTGTGCCTGGGCTCACACCACCTTGCACACTAACAGGCACACTCTGTACACTGTGTGCTCACTCTTTTGCTCCACATGACCCAGTTCCTGTTCAATTCTCCCCAAGAGAGTTTCATCTATTGCCAAGAAAGACTCGTTCTTGTTATAGTGTCTCCCTTTTATTCCCTGGAGGGATGAGCAGAGAGGGCGCTTTGACTCCTAGGCGTTTGGTTTTGGGGGCACAGCAGCTTCCTATCCCGTTTATTTCATCCACACCCATACGATCGACACATTTACTGAACAATAAATACCATGGGCATTAACATTTTTACATTTGAGTCATTTAGCAGACACTCTTATCCAGAGCGACTTACAGGAGCAATTAGGGTTAAGTGCCTTGCTCAAGGGCACATAGGCAGATGTTTCATCTAGTCGGCTCGCAGATTCGAACCAGTGACCTTTCGGTTACTGGCCCAACACTGCTAGGCTACCTGCCGCCCTAGCTGCGTTAAACAATATATCATTTGTATGGCCCATGTTAAGTGCCTTGAGTGATGAGAAATATAAAATGTGGTTTTCATGAGTATACTTGGCCACGTCTTCATGAGTGTACTTAGCCACGTCTCCTTGCGCATTCGATCATATACATTGATTACAGCTGGGCCATGGAATTGTTAACGCCTCGTGGAAAAGAGGTCACTAAATCGAAGCATTCTTTCTGGCAGAAAATATCGAGTTTTGTTGTTTAGCCTCCTACAATTCAATATTGCATAGGCATACATTTTGGGTGGGCTTTTATTGCTGCAGTTATTAGGCTATCGTTAGTTTTGTAGTATAATGACCCTAATATATTACTGTGAAGAATAGCCACTGACTGATAATTTTCCCATATGCACGGGAATAACCGGTATAACGGTGTCTAGCACATAACGGTTTCTAATGGTTAAAGATTAGCTGCAGCGCGGGGCCGCCACGCCTCCCGACCCGGCACCTGCATTCCACAGCCCGACAGTTTCCTGAGCAGAGCGGATTTTCAGACAGGATTAGATGAAAAAATAACTAATGTGGGTGAAGAAGAGGATGTGACAACTGCCGAGTGTGTGTCTACTGCCTTGGGGAGGCCCTGGCACTTGCACCTGTCCCTCTCCGTCTCCGCGGCCAGGCGCAGTTGTCGAATTGGGAGAGCTGAGAGAGCAGAGCGACGCACTGTATATTTGTCAGGCAGAGCAGAGCAGAGAGGAGAGCGCGGATCCTCAGCCTGTACACGGAGGGACACAGAGCCAGGGCAACATGACTTCATCCTACAATCTGGATTTCCTGCCCGATATGATGGTGGAGAGCCGCTTGCTGGTTCCGGGCGATAGAATGTGAGTCATTCACCTGTTCTCCTCCCGGTTGCCGACTCTCCCTTTTTTTTCCCGAATATGGTTGTGGTTATGAAAAACATCTGTCCAATGTGGAAATGTTTGCGCTTGTGTTTAGAGAGACTGGAATTGGGTCAGAATTACCCTATTCGATGCTGTTAGTTTGTGTATGTGGGGCATTTGTTATCGATGGAGACGTTGAATAAAACGAGACTGCTGCGAGCCCGACAGTAAAGCACAAGATAACGCTGCCTAATAGACAGGACAATAATGATGGGTGAAAGACCGGCGTCTTTAAAAAGGTCCTTTATCAGCTGTCGTCAAATTGTTGTTCATGTAGCCTGTCTAGTGTATCTCCTCGCCTGCTGCTATCGACTACATGCACAGAATAACGGGGGGAACTTCTTAGATATTTGCGGCAGCCGCCCATTAAAATGTCACAGGGTCTCGCTCGGGTAGGCTAAGCAGTGGGGAGCGGGGTTGCTTGGACAGGGTGAGTGCACATGTTGCGGGACAGAGTGGCTCCCTATTCCCCCTCTAATCATCCCTAAATACAGTGGTGTGTGTCACATGCTAATGATTTAACGCGCATGCCACCTCTGCTGTCTTGTGCATTGTTTTGTCATTATGCACATCTTTGTTTGCAAATATGAGAATAATTCATTTATGGACTAGCTCTATGCTACTTTTATGTGAAAGGGAATATTGACAGCAGCTTTGCACTGCAGACTGTGTATTTTATTGTATGTCATGAATCCATAGTGAAAAAGATCAGAGCATAGTTGAACTTGTGGGGACATGCCCCCCCCAATATTTAGAACAGGTAGACCCCCCCAGCCCCCCATAATCAGGCCCCCAGAAAGTATTTGAACATGCCATAAACAATGGCAAAAGGAGTAGAATTGCAGGAAATTAGCTTTAACGGTCGACTTTGGGCTCGAATAAACAGTCCTACTCTTTCTCAATTTTCAAACATAAATGGGGTGTGCCTTTGGGTCGTGGATGTGTTTTTCTGGTCATGCGCACTGCGGCCAACATAATTAGTTTGTTAGCGAAACTAGTGACTTGTAGCTAGCCAGTACCCCCTCCAGAATGTGTGGACTTCATTTCACAGAATGTGTTTTTGGACGGAAGATATAGAATTCGGTAAATGGAGCTTCTGTAGCCAAATATCTTATTCATCCCCCCCAAAAAAACATTAAATGACCTGCTATGATGGTACATTGGTCAGTTATACAGTTTAAAGCCTTTATTTTTGCGTTTTGGCCCAAAGTCAACCTTTAAAGTAACTGTCCATTGTTTCCAGATTTCTATGAAATATGACCTATAATTAATTACAATATGAGTGAAATAGTTTTCCTTGAAAAAAATGGTAATTATGTAGGATATGTTAAAAAGTAGCTTTTCTGTGTTTGAATGGTGTGGGCGTACCCCAACAACAGAATGGTGTGGGTGTATATTGGTCATAAAAAATATTCATGCCAGTAGACCACTGATTGGCCAGCTCATCCTCCTCAGAAGGATGACATCATCCTCTATAAGGAAATAGCAGGCATTTTTTAAATGGTTTGTTTGTGACAGGTTGTGTTTTTTCTCTCCAATTTAAGCTTTGGCCACAAATACGAGTCAACAACATTTGGGTATAAGTTAACAGAATATTAACTTTAAAAAAAAGTGTCATTTTCACTAGACAGTTACTTTATAACATCAACATGTTATCTCAGACTCCTGACAAAATGTGTGGAATAGCATTATAAAACTGTACATTTTTCTCTCTGCCCCATGGCAAAATGTGTTCAAATGCAGGAAGTTAGCTGTTTTCCCCCTCCACGTATTCTTTCACTTATACTGTGTTTTGAAAATGCTTCTCCATATACGCCTCAAAATACCCCTTCAGAGAGTTATAATAAGTCATGTCAAACTGTGTAGAATTGCACRAAATGCATTTTTAAAATGTCCCCCCAAAAAACCTGTGGGACAAAACACACAAGCTCATTCAAGCCATATCGGAATGCGCAGTGACTTACAACTCTCTGCTTGCTCAAATTCGATTTGGGGTCTGCGGCACGAGTTCTGCTATAAGAGGGACAGAAATCAGATTATACTGCGTGCACAACAAGACACTTAATTCACTTAAGTCCAAAATTCCTAGAATGGGGACAAAGGGAGTTTTTCAGGCAGACATAATGATCGCGGTCTGTTATTCCGCCCGCACAGCTGACTCGCGCTCCCAGTCCCTGTCCCATTTACGTCCCCTCGGCTTAGAGCGTTAGCTGTTGATGGCCCATGTTCTAATGGTGAGAATGTGCCCCTCTCTCCTCCTTCTCCCTCTCTCCTCCTTCTCCCTCTCTCCCTCCCTCAGCTCTATTGCCATCTCATGACTTCTCTCATTATGTTGTTAAATGTTGCACATTTAAACGGGCCTCACCAAATGGCCTTTGTGTGTGTGACCTCTCGTTCCAGTGGCTGAAGACACTCTGACCCTGTTTGATCCCATCAGACATCGAGCTGTTTCCCTCCACTGACTTGTCCATTATACTCACACAGCCCTCTCATTTATCAGTGTCTATGCCTTTATGCACGCCCCCTGCTCACACACACACACACACACACACACACACACACACACACACACACACACACACACACACACACACACACACACACACACACACACACACACACACACACACACACACACACACACACACACACACACACACACACACACACACACACACACAACCAAGGGGGGTTGGGAGACCTTCAAAGTCGTAGCGACGCCATTTCTCCATCCCTCTGTCGCTCCGTTCCCCAATCCCTGACTCCTATCGCTCTCCTCCTAAACCTCTTCCTAGCCTTTACTTCCCCTACCTCCTCTCTCTCTCTCTCTCTCTCTCTCCCTCTCTCTCTCTCCCTCCAGCCTCCAACCCAGAATGTCTCTGCCTGTTTTTAAAGGGTATTTTGTCTCCTATCTGACATTTAGTGGCGTGTGCTATCTGGCTACCTGCCTCTGTAGCCAGGCCCTGCTACAGTACTGTGTGTGTGTGTGCGTGTGTGTGTGAGTGACATCCCACCTTTTACCTCACACAACCTTCTTTGGATTTATAATGAGAGGGGTTGGGGGAGGTGGGGGGAGCTTCTGTCAACGGCTGAGGGTTGCTGCCCACCGCGGGGACCGCACCATAGTGCCGGTAATGCTGGGTAATCTGGAAGTTTTAACTGGAGGGTACTTATCTGTGGCCTCGCTACGATGCTGCTTCTCACCGAGTCACAGAGAGGCGGACAGCTCCAGCAGATAACAGTTACTGTTTACACAAACACACACTTTTATATCTCAGCTATTTATTTATTTACCTAGCGAGCAGTTATGTGTTGTTGTGAAATATCATATACCACAGTATTATCTGTGTCAGGTTGTTTAATGGCTCTATTAGGATTTTAGAACTCTAGTGTTTTTTTTCCATTACCTTTTTTTCATTCTCAGAATGTTATTCCATGATGTTTTTCTTCTTCTTCAATGGACCTGAAATGGCAGATCCCCCATAAGTCTAGTGAACCGATGGTAGTGTACTCAGAGTTTGGCTCACAGAGGAAGTCTTGGCCCCGTTCCAGTTCGGCTTCTAGCTACTTCCTCTAGCCCCCACCACCTTGAAAAGACTGCTGGTAGCTCTAATTAGCTTATCCCAGAACTAGATGGAGCCATCGCTGCAATGCCTAGCAGTGGTTTCAGATCACATAGAAGGGACAGGGGGTTGTGGAAGTGTCTAGGGCCCAAAATGCCCCCTTTAACTCTAACGCCAAGGCGGTGGTCCTCTTAATAAAGRGCTCCCTGGGAAATGTGCGACCCCTCACCCCAGATCGACTGTGTGTGTAGGATCCCAAACTTGACTAGAACTTCACTGGCCCTGAGGAACCATGATACTGACCCAGTCAGACCTCTCACTGGGAGGCTCAGCGGTACACTAAGATGGCCTCATCTCCTTTCCTCCTCATCTCCTTTCCGTCATTATCACGGATAAGTGAACAGACTGGATAGGTTGCATCACGTTGCTTTTTGACCAGTGGTCATGAGGAAACAGGAAAGGAAAAGACTATTGGAAATCGGGCCGGGGGAAATCATTTTTCCTCTTTCTTATTCTCCTGTTCAGTTTTTCCTTCTTTACTTCACTCCTCCGTTCAGTCTCTGCCTCGTTCCCCTCCTCCTCCCCAGAGACAGCTGCTCCATTCCTTCATCCCTTCATTCCTTCAGTGAATCAGTGGAAGGGAGTATTTGACAATAGACACCCATTCATCATCCCCTACGCACGGGTGGACCACACCTGTCTTCCCCTCACACCCTCCAGCTCTCACTCCCTCCAGCCCTCACTCCCTCCAGCCCTCACTCCCTCCAGCCCTCACTCCCTCCAGCCCTCACTCCCTCCAGCTCTCACTCCCTTCAGCCCTCACTCCCTCCAGCCCTCACTCCCTCTAGCCCTCACTTCCTCCATCCCTCCGTCCTACTCAAAAAGCACACAAATCATGAGTCCAACAGCTGAAACCTCATGTGACAGAGAACATGGGATCGCATGAGAAATGTGTGTCAGGGGGAGAGAAGGGAGAGTTACAGGGAGGGACGGAGAGGGAGGGAGAGGGAGAACGGTGAGAGAGAGAGCGGAAAGAGTGAAAGGAACAGGGAGCGAGTGAGAGGTGGGGCAATGTGAGGCAGGAAAAGAGACAGGGAGACAGGGAGACAGAGAGACAGAGAGACAATCAAAACGTGAAGCTCAATGAGGGAGGGTGTGAGAGCACAGAGGGAGAAAGAAAGGAGTAAGAGGAAGAAAAAGAGGGAGGGTTGACAGTCAGGCAGGATGTGGCTTAGTGCCAGCCCGTTCTGGACAGCAGAGGAGCCTCTGATTTGAATTGTGGCTTACCTGCTGTGGGGAGGGAGGGAGGGAGGGAGGGAGAGAGAAGCTCATCTTCTCCTCCCCCAGTGGGACATGCCTCTCCATTCTGTCTACTACAGTAGCTAGTTCACATGCATGTCTATAGCAGCCTTCAGCCCCAGTGGCAATTTACATACACAGACGCACTGTCAGCGTGTCATCAGTACCATTGTCCTACAGTTGATTTGTTAACCTTCATTTCTTTTCACCTTTATTTAACCTGACTGAAACATATGAGTGTGTGTGTGCGCCCGGTTGTATGATGATGTCTTCAGTTAGGTGGACCGCACATTACTGGTTCATGTCAACATCTGATGAAAACGTGTGTGTGTGAGGCTGGGTCATAATGAAAAATGTCTTTGAGCTGGTGCGGCTCAGGAACGGTCGTCAGCGGGGGTGATGTATCACTGCTGGGGATCTTAGGTGTGTGTGGGAGGGCGTACACGCGTGTAAGTATGTATGTATGTGCGTGAGTGTGTGTTGGGGCTGTCTTGGCCCAGCCCTCTGTGTCCTAATCTGGGTTGGATTAATTAGCAGGCTAATTTGGCGGGTGTGAGAGAGAGACACGGGGAAATGAACCACTAATGACTGGCTCATTACTCTTACCTCTCTGTGATGTCATGCTCTCCACTCAGACAGACAAAACAGAGAGGATGGATACAAAGTAGAGACCTTACCATGTCCCCAAGCACTGTCTCTATCCCTCTCTCTCTCCTTTCCTCTAGCTCTGGTTTCTCGCCTTATAAAGAATAACTGATTATAGTCCTCTCTTCTGTAGGGAATAGCTCAAATGCAAAGGATTCTGATTTTAATGAATAGATTTGTTTGTCCTATCTCTCCCTTTCTCTTTTTCTCTCTCACTCGTAACCAAGAAAGCACATACTGTACTGTGCATACATCAGCTCACATTCGGATGCATACTGTACCTGCTCCTCCAGCATACTGTACCTGCTCCTCCAGCATACTGTACCTGCTCCTCCAGCATACTGTACCTGCTCCTCCAGCTCACGTGAGGATGCATACTGCACCTGCTCCTCCAGCATACTGCACCTGCTCCTCCAGCATACTGTACCTGCTCCTCCAGCTCACGTGTGCGGCGTGTGGTGTGTGTGTGTGTGTGTGGTGTGTGTGTGTGTGTGTGTGTGTGTGTGTTGTGTCTCTGTGTGTGTGTGTGTGTGTGTGTCTTGTGTATGTGTGTGTGTGTGTGTGTGTGTGTGTGTGTGTGTGTGTGTGTGTGTGTGTGTGTGTGTGTGTGTGTGTGTGTGTGTGTGTGTGTGTGTGTGTGTGTGAGCTTCAATCGTCTCAAGCCATCAATAAAATTCTAAAAGACAATTCACAGGAAATAGAAGCTCCACACACAAACAGACACACACCACCTCTCGAATCTCACATGAGCTGGAGGAGCAGGTACAGTATGCTGGAGGAGCAGGTAAGCAAGTATGCTGGAGGAGCAGGTACAGTATGCTGGAGGAGCAGGTCAGTATGCTGGAGGAGCAGGTGACAGTATGCTGGGGAGCAGGTGAGTATGCTGGAGGAGCAGGTACAGTATGCTGGAGGAGCAGGTAGCAGTATGCTGGAGGAGCAGGTACAGTATGCTTGGAGGAGCAGGTACAGTATGCTGAGGAGCAGGGTACGTATGCTGGAGAGCCAGATACAGTATGCTGGAGGAGCAGGTACAGGTATATGCTGGAGGAGCAGGTACAGTATGCTGGAGGAGCAGGACGTATG
>NW_019943568.1:24532-35971 GCF_002910315.2 Salvelinus sp. IW2-2015
TTTAATACTTCCACTCTGCTGCTCTGTCTGTGGTCAAATAAGGTGCCACTGTCTGACACACTATTCATGTTTCCCCCTGAATCAGGATGCATTCCAGTCAAGGAGCCAAGGTTATCCCTGACAGCTCTCTACCCAGCGGTTGTGTCTGTTTACCATACAAAACAGAGAGTAAGGGTGATAGAAAGATTGAGAGGGAGAGAGAGAGAAACTTCACTTTTGTTTATTATCTATTTCACTTGCCCTTTATTGAAATTTAAAAAAATAATTGAGAGAAAGAGAGACATAAAGAGAAAGAGAGAGAGAGAAAAAAAGAGATGGGGGAGATACAAAGATATACAAATTGTAGATATAAAAATTGTAGGGATCACAGAACTGACATTTCCAGTGTTCTCCTGTTCCCCTACACTAATCTAGGGTCAGTTTCAAGTTTTCCTGAATGGTCAAGTTACAATTGGGGGAGGGTAAGCTGATCCTTAGACCAGTACTTATGGTACAGATACATTAAATGCATACATGTTACACGCCACTGCACACATGCATATGCCCACACAGCGTCTATTACACTCTGCAGAAGATGGCAGAAGAGAAGGAGAGCAAATAGACTCCCTCTCTAACTCTCATTTCCTCCCTGTCTGTGTGATGGCTCCTTTATTTGACGGAGCGAGCGAGAGAGCAGAAGAGAGCGAGAGAAGCGAGAGAGCGAGAGAGAGAGAGAGAGAGAGAGAGAGAGAGAGAGAGAGAGAGAGAGAGAGAGAGAGAGAGAGAGAGACACACACATTGGAAAGAATTAACAAAAAACTGAGCAAACTAGAATGCTCTTTGGCCCTAAACAGAGAGTACATAGTGGCAGAATACCTGACCACTGTGACTGACCCAAACTTAAGGAAAGAATTTGACTATGTACAGACTCAGTGAGCATAGCCTTGCTATTGAGAAAGGCCGCCGTAGCAGACCTGGCTCTCAAGAGAAAGCAGCTATGAGCACACTGCCTACAAAATGAGGTGGAAACTGAGCTGCACTTCTTAACCTCCTGCCAAATGTATCCCTATTAGAGACACATATTTCCTCCAAATTAACAAGATCCACAAAGAATTCGAAAACAAACCCGATTTTGATAAACTCCCATATCTACTGGGTGAAATATCACAGTGTGCCATCACAGCAGCAAGATTTGTGACCTGTTGCCACAAAAAAGGGCAACCAGTAATATTATTATTTGACCCTGCTGGTCATCTATGAACATTTGAACATCTTGGCCATGTTCTGTTATAATCTCCACAGAAGAGACTGGCCACCCCTCATAGCCTGGTTCCTCTCAGGTTTTCTTCCTAGGTTCTGTCGTTTCTAGGGATTTTTCCTAGCCACCGTGCTTCTACACCTGCATTGCTTGCGTTTGGGGTTTTAGGCTGGGTTTCTGTACAGCACTTTGAGATATGAGCTGATGTAAGAAGGGCTTTATAAATAAACTTGATTTGATTTGAACCAGTGAAGAACAACACCATTGTAAATACAACCCATATTTATGTTTATTTATTTTCTCTTTTGTACTTATAACCGTTTGTACATAGTTACAACACTGTATATATACATAATATGACATTTATAATGTCTATATTCTTCTGGAAGTGTAATGTTTACTGTTCATTTTTATTGTTTATTTCACTTTTGTATATGATCTACTTCCTTGCTTTGACAATGTTAACATTTGTTTCCCATGCCAATAAAGCCCCTTGAATTGAATTGAGTTGAGAGAGTAAGTCCTCAAATGTTAAGAAAAGGAGGAAAGGAGAGCGGGGACAGAGGAAGGATAAAGAGAGAGAGAGAAGCAGAGAGGTAAAAAAAGCCAAGGGAAAAGGAGGAGAGGAGGAAAGGAGGCGTACAGGGCTGGAGCATGCATGAGTAAACTCCCCTCTGACAATGCAGAGCTGTGTGGCCCAGCCAACGGAATGGCTGAGTATTGGACGTAGAGATCGCTCCATAAGAAAGAAAGAAAAGCAACGTTCTCTTCCTCTGTAAGGATTCAGGTGTTTTCTCCGAGTCACTACAGCACAGGGATAGGACGTGTTTGACACAAAGAATCAATCAAATCAAATTGTATTGGTCACATTACACATGGTTAGCAGATGCATTTCGCAACACTCGCAATAACTTGTGCTTCTAGTTCAGACAGTGTAGCAATATCTAACTTGTAATCTAATAATTCCACAACCACTACCTAATACACACAAATCTAAGTAAGGAATGGGATACGAATATAACATATAAATATATGGATGAGCAATGACAGAATGTGTAGGTTGGTGTGTGTTCAGCTTTCAAACTGTCTGTCTGTGTGTGCGTGTGCGTGTGCGTGTGTGTGTGTGTGTGTGTGTGTGTGTGTGTGTGTGTGTGTCTCTGTGTGTGTGTGTGTGTGTGTGTGTCTCTGTGTATGTGTGTTTGTGTGTGTGTGTGTGTGGTGTGTGTGTGTTGTGTGTGTGTGTGTGTGTGTGTGTGTGTGTGTTGTGTGTGTGTGTGTGTGTGTGTGTGTGTGAGCTTCAATCGTCTCAAGGCCATCAATAAAATTCTAAAAGACAATCACAGGAAATAGAAAGCCCCACACACAAACAGACACACACCACCTCTCGAATCCTCACATGAGCTGGAGGAGCAGGTTACAGTATGCTGGAGGAGCAGGTGCAGTATGCTGGAGGAGCAGGTACAGTATGCTGGAGGAGCAGGTGCAGTATGCTGGAGGAGCAGGTCAGTATGCTGAGGGCAGGTACAGTATGCTGGAGAGCAGGGATGCAGTATGCTGGAGGAGCAGGTACAGATGCTGGAGGAGCAGGTGCAGTATGCTGGAGGAGCAGGTACAGTATGCTGGAGGAGCAGGTGCAGTATGCTGGAGGAGCAGGTACATATGCTGAGGAGCAGGTGCAGTATCTGGAGGAGCAGTACAGTATGCTGGAGGAGCAGGTGCAGTATGCTGGGAGAGCAGGTACAGTATGCTGGAGGAGCAGGTACGGTATGCTGGAGGAGCAGGTGCAGTATGCTGGAGGAGCAGGTACAGTATGCTGGAGGAGCAGCGTACAGTATGCTGGAGGAGCAGGTACAGTATGCTGGAGAGAAGGTGCAGTATGCTGGAGGAGCAGGTACAGTATGCTGGAGGAGCAGGTACAGTATGCTGGAGGAGCAGGTACAGTATGCTGGAGAGGCAGGTGCAGTATGCTGGAGGAGCAGGTACAGTATGCTGGAGGAGCAGGTACAGTATGCTGGAGAGCAGGTGCAGTATGCTGGAGAGCAGGTACAGTATGCTGGAGGAGCAGGTGCAGTATGCTGGAGGAGCAGGTGCACAGTATGCTGGAGGAGCAGGTACAGTATGCTGGAGGAGCGGTACAGTATGCTGGAGGAGCAGGTACAGTATGCGGAGGAGCAGTGTCAGTATGCTGGAGGAGCAGTACAGTATGCTGGAGGAGCAGGTACAGTATGCTGGAGGAGCAGGTACAGTATGCTGGAGGAGCAGGTACAGTATGCTGGAGGAGCAGGTGCAGTATGCCTGGAGAGCAGGTGCAGTATGCTGGAGGAGCAGGTACAGTTATGCTGGAGGAGCAGGTACAGTATGCTGGAGGAGCAGTACAAGTATTGCTGGAGGAGCAGGTGCAGTATGCTGGAGGAGCAGGTAGCAGTATTGCTGGAGGAGCAGGTACAGTATGCTGGAGAGCAGGACAGTATGCTGGAGGAGCAGGTACAGTATAGCTGGAGGAGCGTGCAGTATGCTGGAGGAGCAGGTGCAGTATTGCTGGAGGAGCAGGTGCAGTATGCTGAGAGCATGCATGATGCTGGAGGAGCAGGTGCAGTATGCTGGAGGAGCAGTACAGTATGCATCCTCGACGTGAGCTGGAGGAGCACGGTACAGTATGCTGGAGGAGCAGGGCAGTATGCTGGAGAGCAGGTGCAGTATGCATCCTCACGTGAGCTGGAGGAGCAGGATACAGTATGCTGGAGGAGCAGGCGCAGTATGCATCCTCCACACACGCACACGCACACGCACACACAGACAGACAGTTTGAAAGCTGAACACACACCAACCTACACATTCTGTCATTGCTCATCCATATATTTATATGTATATATTCGTATCCCATTCCTTACTTAGATTTGTGTGTATTAGGTAGTGGTTGTGGAATTATTAGATTACAAGTTAGATATTGCTACACTGTCTGAACTAGAAGCACAAGTTATTGCGAGTGTTGCGAAATGCATCTGCTAACCATGTGTATGTGACCAATACAATTTGATTTGATTTGATTCTTTGTGTCAAACACGTCCTATCCCTGTGCTGTAGTGACTCGGAGAAAACACCTGAATCCTTACAGAGGAGAGAACGTTGCTTTTCTTTCTTTCTTATGGAGCGATCTCTACGTCCAATACTCAGCCATTCCGTTGGCTGGGCCACACAGCTCTGCATTGTCAGAGGGAGAGTTTACCTCATGCATGCTCCAGCCCTGTACGCCTCCTTTCCTCCTCTCCTCCTTTTCCCTTGGCTTTTTTTACCTCTCTGCTTCTCTCTCTCTCTTTATCCTTCCTCTGTCCCCGCTCTCCTTTCCCTCTCTTTTCTTAACATTTGAGGACTTACTCTCTCAACTCAATTCAATTCAAGGGGCTTTATTGGCATGGGAAACAAATGTTAACATTGTCAAAGCAAGGGAAGTAGATCATATACAAAAGTGAAATAAACAATAAAAATGAACAGTAAACATTACACTTCCAGAAGAATATAGACATTATAAATGTCATATTATGTATATATACAGTGTTGTAACTATGTACAAACGGTTAAAGTACAAAAGAGAAAATAAATAAACATAAATATGGGTTGTATTTACAATGGTGTTTGTTCTTCACTGGTTCAAATCAAATCAAGTTTATTTATAAAGCCCTTCTTACATCAGCTCATATCTCAAAGTGCTGTACAGAAACCCAGCCTAAAACCCCAAACAGCAAGCAATGCAGGTGTAGAAGCACGGTGGCTAGGAAAAACTCCCTAGAAACGACAGAACCTAGGAAGAAACCTAGAGAGGAACCAGGCTATGAGGGGTGGCCAGTCCTCTTCTGTGGAGATTATAACAGAACATGGCCAAGATGTTCAAATGTTCATAGATGACCAGCAGGGTCAAATAATAATATTACTGGTTGCCACATCTTTCCGAGGCAGCTAAGGGCCTAAAATCACCAGATGTTTGCGTTTTCATCTAGAGGACGTTTTTGTTCTTCTCTCCCTCTCTCCTTGTTCTCTCCCTCCCTCCCTTCCCTTCCCCATGAGGTTGTGTGAAAAACACAGAGCAATGAGGAATCACTGGCTTAAAGAATCCCTCATGTCTCTGTGGCAAATTACAGTGGCCCTTTCCTGAGCTGTGCCGTTGAAAGGGGGACTCTCTCTTCTCTCCTTTCAAATCACCACTGTTGGCTGGAGAGAGAGGAAGTGGCAGCTTAGAATGTGAGGTGAGCCTCTTGTCTCTGTACCACATACCAAGGATGTGTGTGAAGTGCCGGAAGTACTTCACACACATGAAAAGACTCACGTGCACACACACACACACACCACACCACACACACACACCACCACACACACACACACACACGAGCTCGTGCACACAATCCACACTGAGAAATTCCTTTATTCCATCCAGTGCTCTCAGCACTGCACAACTCAGTCACGGTGTCTTATGCTCGTACAGAGAGAACAGGAGGAGAGGAAGGAGAAAGGAGGGCAATGGTCTCTCTCTCTCTGCCTTTACTGACCTATTCTCTGGCTGTTCACGCATCTATACATGTAACGGTCCTGACCTGTTTATGTTGTTTTGTGTTGTGTTTATGGTCAGGCATGTGTTTTTGGGTGGCAGTCTATGTTATTGTTCTATTGTTGGTTTGGTTGCCTGGTATGCTCTTAATTAGAGGCAGGTGTTTTTGTTCTCCTCTAATTAAGAGTCATATTTAGGTAGGGTGTTCTCACTGTTTGTTTGTGGGATTGTCTCCTGTGTCGTTGAATGTATGTACCATACGGACTGTTGGCTGTTCGTTTATTTTGATGTCGTCTGTTTCCTGTCGTGAGTTTATGTTAGTTATGTAGTTTTTGTTCAGGTTTCGTCGACGTCGTTTTCTTGTTTTTGTAAATTTAAAGTGTTTTGTGTTTCGTGTTGCCATCGTCGTGTAATAAAAGATGGCTTATTTCCCTGAAGCTGCATTTTGGTCTGATGATCTTCTCTCCTCTCCTGTCTGAGATGAGGAGACGACAGCCCTTACAGAATCACCACCACGATAAGACAAGCGCAAGGGAATGCTCAACAGAGCAACAAGGACTCCTGGACTTGAGAGATCCGGACGGTAGAGGACCCTGGCCAACCAGGAGAATTCGCGCCCAAAGCTGAGCTGAGCAGCGAAGCAGAGAGGCGGCGATATGAGAGCTAGCGCGGAAGCAGGAAAAAGATCTGGGCTACACTACGTGGAGGAGATCGACAGGTGGTCGTCGACCCAGGGCGAGTCCGGAGCCCGCCTGGGATTCTCTGGCGCAGTGCGAAGGGATACGCAATGGAGGCAGCACGACGACGCGTAGGAAGCTGTGAGTAAACCCAAAATTTCTTGGGGGGGCCTAGAAGGAGAGTGGCGAAGTCAGGTAGAGACAGCCGCCCACTCCCTGTACTTACCGTGGAGAGCGAGAGTACGGGCAACACTGTTACGGCAGTAGAGCGCACGGTGTCTCCTGTACGTGTGCATAGCCCGTGCGGGTTATTCCACCTCCCCGCACTGGCAGGGTAGATTGAGTATTGAGCCGGATGTCATGAGCCGCCTACAATCTGGCCAGCAGTACGTCTCTCGGGCCGGCATACTAGCACCAGCCTTACGCATGGTTTCCCCGGTTCGCCTACATAGCCGGTGCGGTTATTCCACCTCCCCGCACTGTCGGGCGACCGGAGCATTCAAACAGGTAAGGTGGGCAGGCTCAGTGCTCAAGAGAGCCAGTACGCCTGCACGGTCCGGTATTTCCGCGCCACCTCCCGCCCAGCCTAGTACTTACAGTGCTACACTAGCACATAGGCTACCAGTGGCATTTCCAGAGCCTGTTCCTCCTCCACGCACTCTCCTATAGTGCGTGTATCCAGTTCGGTGCTCCAGTTCCGGCCCCACGCACTAAGCACCTGTGCGTCTCCTAATCCTGTACACACTGTCACTTTCCCGTACTAGTCTGAGGTGCGTGCCTCAGCCGGTGCCACAGTGCGTACCACGCACCAGTATAGAGTACGCTTTGAAATTCAGTGTGCCTGTCCCTGTCCCCGCACTAGTATGAAGTGGCGTGTCTTAGCCCGGTGCCTCAGTTCCGGCACCACGCACCAGGTTACAGTGCCCTTATCCGGCCAGAGCCATCCGTTCCCCAGCGCTATCTGAGCCTCCGTCTCCCCAGCGCCATCTGGCCATCGTCCCCCAGCGCATCTGAGCCATCCGTCTCCCAAGCGCCATCTGAGCCATCGTCTCCCCAGCGCCGTCTGAGCCCGCCTCTGCAATGAGCCTGCAAGCGCCGTCTGCATGACCTGCAAAGCGCCGTCTGCTGAGCCTAGAGCCGTGCCGCCGACGGAGCCGCGAGGCGCCGCCGACAGAGCTAGAGCCGTCGTCAACAGGCTGCCAGAGCCGCCAACCAGACAGGATCTGCAGAGCCCAACCAGAACAGGATCTGCCAGAGCCGCCAGCAACAGATCTCCAGAGCGCAGCAGACAGGATCGCCAGAGCCGCCAGCCAGACAGATCGTGCAAGCCAGCGAGCCATGAGCGCAGAGCGTCGCAGCTGAGCAGCCAGAGCGTCAGAGACCAGAGCCAAGCCGTCGACAGCCAGAGCAGCCAGAGGTCAGAGAGCCAATCGACAGCCAGAGACGTCAGCCATCCCGACCGTCCAGACGTAGCCAGCATGAGCGTCCAGAGAGCCGTCAGCCTGCGAGCGTCGACGTGCTATGGCGTGAGACGCCAGACCGGACAGCAGAGCCGTCGAGCCAGGAAGCCATGAGCCGTCAGCCAGGACATAGCAGAAGCCGTCCAGCCATGACCAGCAGCAGCCGTCCTGCATGACCTGCCAGAGCCGTCCTGCATGACTGCCAGAGCGTCCTGCCATGACTCAGCCAGAGCCGTCCTGCCATGGACGCCAGAAGCCGTCTGCATGACCATGCCAGAAGCCTCCAGCCAGACCATGCCCAAGCTCCTGCCATGACCAGCCAGAGCCGTCTGCCAGGGCCTGCCAGAAGCCGTCCAGCCAGGACCTGCCAGAGCCGTCCCGCCAGGACTGCCAGAGCCGTCCAGCCAGGACTCCTGCCAGAGCCGTCCAGCCAGGATCTGCCAGAGTCCTCCAGCCAGGATCTGCCAGAGTCCTCAGCCAGGATCTGCCAGATCCTCAGCCAGATCTGCCAGAGTCCCTCAGCCAGGATCTTGCCAGAGTCCTCAGCCAGGATCTTGCCAGAGTCCTCAGCCAGGATCTGCCAGAGTATATCAGCCGGGACCTGCCTTGTCCCGTGTTGCCCCTTGTCGTGCTGCTCTTTATCCTGGCTTGCCCCTTGTCCCGGTGCGCCCTTGTCCGTGCTGCCCTTGTCCCGTGTGCCCTTGTCCCGTGTCTGCCCCTGTCGATGTGGCCATTCATTTAGGATGTTAGTTTTAGGGTGGTCATTGGGAGGGAAGACAGAAGCGGGGAGTGACTATGGTGTGTGGGCGCGTCCAGAGCCGGAGCACCACGTGGTCAACTGCCCACGCCAGACTCCTCGCCCTGACTTTGTGCTGGTGCGCCCGCGTTCGACCTTGAGGGGGGGTTCTGTAACGGTCCTGACCTGTTTATGTTGTTTTTGTATGTGTTTATGGTCAGGGCATGTGTTTGTGGGGGCAGTCTATGTTATCGTTTTCATGTGGTTTTGGTTGCCTGGTATGGCTCTTAATTAGAGCAGTTGTTTTGTGTCTCCTCTAATTAGGTCTATTTGGTAGGGTGTTCTCACTGTTGTTGTGGGTGATTGTCTCCTGTGTGTTGAATGTATGTACCATACGGGACTGTTTGGCTGTTCGTTTATTTTGATGTCGTCTGTTTCCTGTCCGTGAGTTTATGTTTAGTTATGTAAGTTTATGTTCAGGTTTCGTCGACGTCGTTTTCTTGTTTTGTAAATTTGAAAGTGTTTGTGTTTCGTGTTGCATCGTCGTGTAAATAAAAGGATGGCTTATTCCTGAAGCTGCATTTTGGTCTATGATCCTTCTCTCCTCTCCTCGTCTGAGGATGAGGAGAGCGACGCCCTACAATACATCTACAACATGGGAACACACAGTGAAGATCCGCTGACCGTCGAATACACAACACATACTGAACACACAACTTCCCCTAAACTGACAAGACGAGAAGAGGATGAAAGGAGAGAAAATATACACGGTGCATTTAGGCCCATAGCCTTATATGGAGGAGGAGGATGGATGGAGGGATAAATGATGAGTGGAAGGATGGATAGAGTAGAGACGGTGTGTGTGTGTGTGTGTGTGTGTGTAATGGGATGGGGAGGAGAATCTCTAGAGGTGCAGATTAGATCAGTGTTATGACTGCACACACCTCAGACACACAGGAGATAAAGATAAACAGATCCCCTCACGTCTATTCCCCTCTCCTCTCTCTCGCCATCTCCTCATGTCACCATCTCCCAGCTCCCTCTCTCTCCTGTCTCTCCTACTCAATCTTAGAGTAGGATGGAGAAACAGAGAGACAGAGAGGGAGAAGAGAACGGGAGACGGTGACAGAACGAGATGGTGAAAGAGAGAGAGGGGAAGTAGAGTAGATTGAAGTGACCGCTTCTCTCTACTCTACTGTCCTTTCTCCTCGCGCCTTTTACATAGCTTTCTTCTCTTTCCCTCCTCCTCTTTTCGTTCACTCTTTCTCTAACTGCATCCAAGTGTCCCGGGCACTGCACTAAATCACAATTCTCAATAAAGCTGTCAACTCTCCCTCCTCCCCCCTCCAAAACCCATACACCACTCTGTGTGCGCCACAATACACACATCGATCACTACAGTATCTCTACACACACACATCTATCACCCATAGAAGCTCCCCCTGGCACCATGCCAAACGCGAGGCCTATTGCAGCAACTTTCTAGGGAATTGTTAGTGAAACGTGGATGAAATGAAATCGGAGGGGGGGGGGGGGGTTATGGTACTGTGGAAACTGCAGGTGCCACAACTGTTGAGTGAAGTCAAGCTGTGGTGAGAGAGAGAGAGAGGAGAGAGAGAGAGAGAGCTCCCCTCCATGTTAATACTTCCACTCTGCTGCTCTGTCTGTGGTCAAATAAAGGTGCCACTGTCTGACACACTATTCATGTTTCCCCCTGAATCAGGATGCATTCCCAGTCAAGGAGCCAAGGTATCCCTGACAGCTCTCTACCAGCGTGTGTCTGTTTACCATACAAAACAGAGAGTAAGGGTGATAGAAAGTTGAGAGGGAGAGAGAGAGAAACTTCACTTTTGTTTATTATCTATTTCACTTGCCCTTTAATTGAATTTTAAAAATAATTGAGAGAAAGAGAGACATAAAGAGAAAGAGAGAGAGAGAAAAGAGATGGGGAGATACAAAGATATACAAATTGTAGATATAAAAATTGTAGGGATCACAGAATACATTTCCAGTGTCTCCTGTTCCCCTACACTAATCTAGGGTCCTTTCAAGTTTCCTGAATGGTCAAAGTTAAATGGGGGAGGTAAGCTGATCCTAGACCAGTACTTATGGTACAAGATACATTAAATGCATACATGTTACACGCCACTGCACACATGCATATGCCACACAGCTCTATTCACTCTGCAGAAGATGGCAGAGAGAAGAGAGCAAAGAATCCCTCTAATCTCATTTCCTCCTGTGTGTGAGGCTCCTTATTTGAGCGAGGGAGAGCAGAGAGAGCGAGAGAGAGCGAGAGAGCAGAGAGAGAGAGAGAGAGAGAGGAGAGAGAGAGAGAGAGAGAGAGAGAGAGAGAGAGAGGACACACATTGGAAAGAATTAACAAAAAACTGAGCAAACTAGAATGCTCTTTGCCCTAAACAGAGAGTACATAGTGGCAGAATACCTGACCACTGTGACTGACCCAACTTAAGGAAAGATTTGACTATGTACAGACTCAGTGAGCATAGCCTTGCTATTGAGAAAGGCCGCCGTAGCAACCTGGCTCTCAAGAAAGGCAGGCTATGGCACACTGCTACAAAATGAGGTGGAACTGAGCTGCACTTCTTAACCTCCTGCCAAATGTATGACCCTATTAGAGACACATATTTCCTCAAATTACAACAGATCCACAAAGAATTCGAACAAACCCGATTTGATAAACTCCCATATCTACTGGGTGAAATATCACAGTGTCCATCACAGCAGCAAGATTTGTGACCTGTGCCACAAAAAATGGGGGGGGGGGC
>NW_019943568.1:35996-40996 GCF_002910315.2 Salvelinus sp. IW2-2015
GAGGACGAAGAAGCGAAGAAGACGAGAGAGAGAGGAGAGAGAGAGAGAGAGAGATAGAGAAGAAGAAGAGAGAGAGAGAGAAGAGAGAGAGAACACACATTGGAAAGAATTAACAAAAAACTGAGCAAACTAGAATGCTCTTTGCCCTAAACAGAGAGTACATAGTGCAGAATACCTGACCACTGTGACTGACCCAACTTAAGGAAAGATTTGACTATGTACAGACTCAGTGAGCATAGCCTTGCTATTGAGAAAGGCCGCCTAGGCAACCTGGCTCTCAAGAGAAGGCAGGCTATGAGCACAGCCTACAAAATGAGGTGAAACTGAGCTGCACTTCTTAACCTCCTGCCAAATGTATGACCCTATTAGAGACACATATTCTCCTCAAATTACACAGATCCACAAAGAATTCGAAAACAAACCCGATTTATAAACTCCCATATCTACTGGGTGAAATATCACAGTGCCATCACAGCAGCAAGATTTGTACCTGTGCCACAAAAAAAGGGCAACCAGTAATTCGCTCTCTCGCTCGCTCAAATAAAGGAGCCATCACACAGACAGGGAGGAAATGAGAGTTAGAGAGGGAGTCTATTTGCTCTCCTTCTCTCTGCCATCTTCTGCAGAGTGTAATAGACGCTGTGTGGCATATGCATGTGTGCAGTGGCGTGTAACATGCATGCATTTAATGTATCTGTACCATAAGTACTGGTCTAGGATCAGCTTACCCTCCCCCAATTGTAACTTTGACCATTCAGGAAAACTTGAAACTGACCCTAGATTAGTGTAGGGGAACAGGAGAACACCTGGAAATGTAGTTCTGTGATCCCTACAATTTTTATATCTACAATTTGTATATCTTTGTATCTCCCCCATCTCTTTTTTTCTCTCTCTCTCTTTCTCTTTATGTCTCTCTTTCTCTCAATTATTTTTTAAAATTTCAATTAAAGGGCAAGTGAAATAGATAATAAACAAAAGTGAAGTTTCTCTCTCTCTCCCTCTCAATCTTTCTATCACCCTTACTCTCTGTTTTGTATGGTAAACAGACACACCGCTGGGTAGAGAGCTGTCAGGGATAACCTTGGCTCCTTGACTGGGAATGCATCCTGATTCAGGGGGGAAACATGAATAGTGTGTCAGACAGTGGCAACCTTTATTTGACCACAGACAGAGCAGCAGAGTGGAAGTATTAACATGGAGGGGAGCTCTCTCTCTCTCTCTCTCTCTCACACACAGCTTGACTTCACTCAACAGTTGTGCACCTGCAGTTTCCCACAGTACCATAACCCCCCCCTCCGATTTCATTTCATCCACGTTTCACTAAACCAATTCCTCCTAGAAAGTTGCTGCAATAGGCCCTCGCGTTTGGCATGGTGCCAGGGGGAGCTTCTATGGGTGTGATAGATGTGTGTGTTAGAGATACTGTAGTGATCGATGTGTGTATTGTGGCGCACCACAGAGTGGTGTTATTGGGTTTTGGAGGGGGGGAGGAGGGAGAGTTGACAGCTTTATTGAGAATTGTGATTTAGTGCAGTGCCCCGGGACACTTGGATGCAGTTAGAGAAAGAGTGAACGAAAGAGGAGGAGGGAAAGAGAAGAAAGCTATGTAAAAAGGCGCGAGGAGAAAGGACAGTAGAGTAGAGAGAAGCGGATCACTTCACATCTACTCTACTTCCCCTCTCCTCTCTTTCACCATCTCGTTCTGTCACCGTCTCCCGTTCTCTCTCTCCCTCTCTGTCTCTCCTGTTCTCTCCATCCTACTCTAAGATTGAGTAGGAGAGACCAGGAGAGAGAGGGAGCTGGGAGATGGTGACATGAGGAGATGGCGAGAGAGAGGAGAGGGGGAATAGACGTGAGGGGATCTGTTTATCTTTATCTCCTGTGTGTCCTGAGGGTGTGTGCAGTCATAACACTGATCTAATCTGCACCTCTAGAGGATTCTCCCCTCTCCCCATCCCATTACACACACACACACACACACACACACACACCGTCTCTACTCTATCCATCCTTCCACTCATCCATTTATCCCTCCATCCATCCCTCCCTCCTCCATATAAGGGCTATGGGCCTAAATGCACCGTGTATATTTTCTCTCCTTTCATCCTCTTCTCGTCCTGTCAGTTTAGGGGAAGTTGTGTGTTCAGTATGTGTTGTGTATTTACGACGGTCAGCGGATCTTCATCTGTGTGTTTCCCATGTTGTAGATGTATAGATGCGTGAACAGCCAGGAGAATAGGTCAGTAAAGAGCAGAGAGAGAGAGACCCATTGCCCTCCTTTCTCCTCCTCTCCTCCTGTTCTCTCTGTACGAGCATAAGACCACCGTGACTGAGTTGTGCAGTGCTGAGTAGCACTGGATGGAATAAAGAATTTCTCAGTGTGGGAATTGTGTGCACGAGCTCGTGTGTGTGTGTGTGTGTGTGTGTGTGTGTGTGTGTGTGTGTGTGTGTGTGTGTGTGTGTGTGTGCACGTGAGTCTTTTCATGTGTGTGAAGTACCTTCCGGCACTTCACACACATCCATTGGTATGTGGTACAGAGACAGAGAGGCTCACCTCACATTCTAAAGCTGCCACTTCCTCTCTCTCCAGCCAACAGTGGGTGATTTGAAAGGAGAGAGAGAGAGCTCCCGCTTTCAAACGGCACAGCTCAGGAAAGGGCCACTGTAATTTGCCACAGAGACATGAGGGATCTTTAAAGCCAGTGATTCCTCATTGCTCTGTGCTTTTTCCACACACCTCATGGGGAAAGGGAAAGGGAGGGAGGGAGAGAACAAGGGAGAGAGGGAGAGAAGAACAAAAAACAGTCCTCTAGATGAAACGCAAACATCTGGTGCATTTTAGGCCCTTAGCTGCCCTCGGAAAGATGTTGTTGTGTGTGTGTGTGTGTGTGTGTGTGTGTGTGGCTGTAGTTGTGTCCAGCAGTGTTGGATATCTGATTTCCACCCCCCCTAGTGTAGAGAAAAACAAAGAGCAGCCTCTCTCTCCCTGCAGTCAGGTCATATTGAACTTGTACTACCATTGTTTCATTACTCCAAGCTGGTTCTGATCAAGCTGCTCCGATGGCTCTGGACAGAGAGGGGAACTTAAGGCACCGTAGCAGAGCCAGTGGCTAAAGGAGAAACACACTTCAGAATACCTTTTCAGTCAGGTATTACCTAGTTATTTAGTTTAGGTCATCAATTTAGTAATTGTTGCGGTTCTGAGATATGAAATGTTACTTATTCATGTCACTGATGGATGCTGAGGTTTTAGAGGGTCTATACCAGAAGTTAATGGTAATCAGGAGGAATGGTATATAGTGGGTGCAACTTAAGCTTGGGAATGTGTTGAGTGCAGGGAAGTGATTTAACATGGGCAGGCATTGGATAAGGGAAGAAGGGTTGGAGATCTTAGGAAAACCTTTAACAATGTTCACTGAGGAGATGAGGGTATGTATAACGTTTACATTATGTCAGGTATATGTCACATGAGGGAGAAGAGCGGTAATGTATAAACGTTTACATTATGTCAGTATATGTCACTGAGTGAGAGAGGGTTAATGTATAACGTTTCATTATGTCCAGGATATGTCGACTGGAGGGAGAGAGGGTAATGTATGAATGTTTACAATTATGTCAGGATATGTTCACTGAGGGGAGAGAGGGCTAATGTATAACGTTTCATTACTGTCAGGATATGTCACTGAGGGAGAGAGGGTAATGTATAACGTTACATTATGTCAGGATATGTCACTGAGGCAGAAGGGTAATGTATAACGGTTTAATTATGTCAGGATAAATATGTCACTAAGGGCAGAGAGGGTAATGTAATAACGTTTACATTATGTCAGGATAATGTCACTGCGAGGGAGAGGAGTGGGTAATGTATGATGTTTTACATTATGTCAGGGATATGTCATGGAGGGAAGAGAGGGTAATGTATAACGTTTACATTATGTCAGGATATGTCACTTGAAGGGAGAGAGGGTAATGTATAACGTTACAATTATGTTCAGGATATGTCACTGAGGAATGGAAAGAGGGTAATGTATAACGTTTACATTATGTCAGGATATGGTCACTGAGGGAGAGAGGGGTACATGTATGATGTTTACATTATTGTCAGGAATGTCACTGAGGGAGAGGGCGTAATGTAATAACGTTTACATTATGGTCCAGGAAAATGTCACTGAGGGAGAGAGGGTAATGGTATAACGATTTTACATTATTGTCAGGATATGTTCACTGAGGAGAGAGGGGTAATGTTATAACGTTGACATTATGTCAGGGATATGTCACTGAGGGAGAGAGGGTTATGTATAACGTTTACATTTATGTCAGGATATGTCACTGAGGGAGAAGAGGGTAATGTATACGTTTTCATTTTATGTTCAGGATATGTCACATGGGACGAGAGGTTGTAATGGTATAACGTTTACATTATGTCAGGATATGTCACTGAGGGAGAGAGGGTAATTATAACCGTTACATTATGTCAGGATATGTCACTGAGGAGAACAGAGGGTATGTATAAGCTTTACATTATGTCAGGATATGTCACTGAGGCGGAGAAAGGGTAATGTATAACTGTTTACATTCTGTCAGGATATGTCACTGAGGGAGAGAGGGTAATGTATAACGTTTACATTATGTCAGGATTATGTCACTGAGGGAGAGAGAGAATTTATAACGTTTACATTATGTCAGGATATGTCAACTGAGGGAGAAGAGGGTAATGTAATAACCGTTACATTATGTCCAGGGATATGCTATTGTTAGCCATCAGGGATCCTCTGGGGAGGAGAAAGAGACCACAGTCTGTATCAATAACATGACATCCTTGAGTTGGGGGAGGAGTGAGGCACTTTTGGGTAGAGGTCAGATTGGAAGTGAGGAAGAACGCAGATTATCACTATAAGGTAATCTGTCTAGCAACAGGGATGCATTTGACTGTTCGGTGGTGGAGGGGGGTCTCAGCCTAGGGAGAAAGGGTTAAATATCTTGTCACGGCTTTGTTGAAA
>NW_019943568.1:43496-48306 GCF_002910315.2 Salvelinus sp. IW2-2015
TCCTCTACAGGGCTATTACTGCAGTCACCTGCTCTTAAAGCAGCACTGAGCACAGTGCACTAGCAGCCCAGTCGACTAAGCCACATTGTAGTGTATCCATAATGGGTTAGCGGTTAGCCACTGTGAGCACCTGTGGTCGTAAAGGCCTGTTTTAACGGTTGTTTTCCAGTGTTCAGGAGAAATGGTTGCCCTCTTCAGTAGTGGTCCATCAGCAAGACCACGCTCAGACTGCACTCAATCAGTTTGTGTGTATGTGTGTGTGTGTCTCCTCAATCTATGAGTGGGGGATCCTTAATAAATACAAATATATAGTACCAGTCAAAAGTTTGGACACACCTACTCATTCAAGGTTTTTAAAAATATTTTTTTACTATTTTCTACATTGTACAATAATAGTGAAGACATCAAAACTATGAAACAACACAAATGGAATCATGTAGTTACGAAATAATATATTTTAGATTTTAGATTCTTCAAAGTAACCGTCTTTTGCATTGATGACATTCTTGGCATTCTCTCAACCAACTTCACCTGGAATGCTTTCCCAACAGTCTTGAAGGAGTTCCCACATATGCTGAGCACTGCTTTTCCTTCACTGCGGTCCAACTCATCCCAAACCATCTCAATTGGGTTGAGGTCGGGTGATTGTGGAGGCCAGGTCATCTGATACAGCACTCCATCACTCTTCTTCTTGGTCAAATAGCCCTGACACAGCCTTGGGTGTTGGGTCAATATCCTGTTGAAAAACAACTTATAGTTCCACTAAGCGCAAACCAGATGGGATGTCTTATCGCTGCAGAATGCTGTGGTAGCCATGCTGGTTAATTGTGCCTTGAATTCAAAGTAAATCACAGACCGAGTCACCAACAAAGCACCCCCACACCATCACACCTCCTCCTCCATGCTTCACGATGGGAACGACACATGCGGAGATCATCTGTTCACCTACTCTGCGTCTCACAAAGACACGGAGGTTGAAACCAAAACTCAAAAATTTGGACTCAGATTTCCACCGGATTTCCACAGGTCTAATGTCCATTGCTTGTGTTTCTTGGCCCAAGCAAGTCTCTTCTTCTTATTCGTGTCCTTTAGTGTGGTTTCTTTGTAGCAATTTGACCATGAAGGCCTGATTCACGCAGTCTCCTCTGAAAAGTTGATGTTGAGATGTGTCTGTTAGTTGAACTCTGGGAAGCATATATTTGGGCTGCAATTTCTGAGGCTGGTAACTCTAACTTATCCTCTGCAGCAGAGGTAACTCTGGGTCTTCCTTCCTTTTGGTTTTTGTGACTGCACTTGAAGAAACTTTAAAAGTTCATGAAATTTTCCAGATTGACTGACCATCCTGTCTTAACGTAATGATGGACTGTCGTTTCTCTTTGCTTATTTGAGCTGTTCTTGCCATAATATGGACTTGGTATTTTACCAAATAGGGCTATCTTCTGTATACCAATAGTGTGCAAAGCTGTCATCAAGGCAAAGGCTGGCTACTTTGAAGACTCTCAAATATAAAATATATTTTGATTTGTTTAACACTTTTTTTGGTTACTACATGATTCCATATGTGTTATTTCATAGTTTTGATGTCTTCACTATTATCATACAATGTAGAAAATAGTAAAAATAAAGAAAAACCCTTGAATGAGTAGGTGTGTCCAAACTTTGACTGATACTGTATGTGTGTTTGTGTGTGTGTTCCTGCCTTTCTTGCATGCGCATGTTTGTTATTTTGTGTGTGTGTGTGAGGGTGGCCCCTGGGTCTCATGTCTGTGTGTGCATTAATAAAAGCCTAGTGATGTTTTTCCCCCTTCCTGACATCCCCCTGTCCTCTCCCTGCAGTAGGGGCCATGAGGAGAATACTGAGGGACATCCCCCCCATCCCCCTGTCCTCTCCCTGCAGTAGGGGCCATGAGGAGAATACTGAGGGACATTTCCCCTTCCCCCTCCTCCACGAATGGCTCTGTTGGTTATGAAACAGGGTTTGTGTCCCAAATGGAACCATTTCCCCTATATAGTGCAGTACAAAAGTAGTGCACTTTGTAGGGAAAAGGGTGCCATTTGGAACACATCCAGTCAGTCTGTTCAACTGTAATACCTGCCTCCTTGGGCAAGGGCATACACAGGCCTATTTGTCTCCTCAAGGTAGCGTGTGAAGAGAAGGAGAGCGGGAAGAGGAGACGGATATTCTTGGAGATTTTGCATTTCTATTAGTCTGGCCGTCATGTGAGCCTCTGAAGCATTGCTTCCACTGACAGAAACGGGGAGAGAGAGAGAGCAAGAGATGAGATGGAGCAGAGTGATGGTGAGATGGAGAGAGGAAATGAGAACAAGCTAACCTATATAAATATGAAGTGTTCTTCTGTTGAAGGTCAGAATAAGTTTCAGTGCCAGAAGAGAACGAGGGAGCGAGCGAAGAAGGAGAGAGAGAGAGAGAGAGAGGTGTGTTATTAACTCCCCCTGCTCTTTCTGATCCGTTCCCGCTTGACATTAGCTTGAGAAAATGACATGCTTTTAGCGGCATTCAGCTCATCTAAAGAGACGCGAGGAGAGGGAGGGTTACTCTTTAACTGTGTCATTAGGAGGGAGGAGCTGATGGAAGCTGCCAGAATGCACCGCCCTCAGGGATATGCTAAGATGACAGGAGAGAGAGGATAGAGACCGGGCGAATAAACACCTCTCTCTTTCTCCCAGAAAAACACACATTCTACCACACAGACAGACAGACACTCTGATTCGCTTCCTCTCAGTGGAATGTAGCATCAGTGAAATTCAGCATCTGTCTGGTCTAACCTTATGCGTGTGTGTTTGCGTGGGTGTGCTTACGTCTGTGCACAATGAGGTCAAACAAACCAGCTACTGTCCTAGTTCTAACTAATTCCTCTCCTTTCTTCTTTATTCTCCACATCCCCTAGTGCATTCTGGGATAATTAGAGCCCGGCCTCACCTCTACACTGAGGCATGCTGGGTAGTTTACTGTAATGAGTGGCCAGCCACATGAAAAGCTTATTGTAGAACTCACTCTTCAACGTCTCCGTCCCATAGGACTGTTGATCTCTGACGACTCTGAAAGGCTTTAGGTTTGTTTTGTTCTGTTTGGTTTCGTCGTTTGGGCTAAATTAATGTCAGCGATATTAGCAGTGACATGACCTGAATGGCGTTGTAATGGGTTTGAAACTTGATATCAACTATTTTTGCTCTCTTGTATTAAAGTGACTGACTTTCACGTGGAGCTGGAAGGTACGTTGTGGTTCAGATCCGGGTACAAATACAATTAAAAAGTATCTAAGATTGTATCTGTGGTTGATTAAGCTTGCCTTGTTTAATGGACCAATAGTCCGTATACTGCAAACCCCGCACTTCTTGAACTCCAGGGAGGCTAGAGCAAACGCTCAAAGTATTTGAATTATTTTAAGTAGGGGGGGGGGGGTCCTGGCAGTGGTACAGGTCTATATCTCTGCAGGGTGGTTTCCTCTGGAACCCACAGGCACAGTCCAGTCAGACACCCAGATGTTCACTCTAAACACACACACTTCTGGTTGTGTTTACCTAGTCACGACCGTGTTTAAACTCTGTCTGGGCCAAACCACTCACTAATCACTACTCGCCCAGCACAGTTAGTGGTCAAACACAGCAGACCGAGATACAGAGACACACAGACASACAGACAGACAGCACGTAGCTGGTCTCTCCTGCCCAGCCCAGTCTGTGTTGGTGTGTAGACTGTCATGTTTTTTACTCTACTGTTAAACACCAATTATAACATTATAATACATTTTTAAAACGTTTTTWGTCATTTAGCAGATGTTGTTATCCAGAGCGACTTACAGTAATGAGTGCATACATTTTCATACTTTATTTTCGTACTGGTCCTCCGTAGGAATCGCACCAACAACACTGTGTGTGTGTGTGTAAACTCAGCGATCTCTGAGTTGTTAGTTTCGGTGCTGCTCATAACTTAAAGGTTCTATTCTGACCCCCATTCCTGTTTCTATGTGCTCTCCTCATTAAATAGTGCCTCGTTCTCTCTTCTGCTTTCTTATAACATATTTACTCATTTGTTGGCGGTCATATCAAACCGGTGTAGGGCATTCATGTGGTTTTGGTAACATGAGCAGAGGACGTAACATATCTACGAAAAGTGTGTGTGTGTGTGTGTGTGTGTGTGTGTGCACGGTGTTAACATCTAACCTTTCCCCTGACACTTCTCCCTTTCCTTCTCGCTGTCTTTTTTGCCTGGTCGCCTCGTGACTCTGTGAATGTTAGGCGGCTGGTAGATGCCCCTCATACACAAACACACACACACACACACACACACACACACATACACTGGCATAAAGTATTGCTCTCTACAAACCAGAACTCTTGAAGTGCGGGGGGGGCAGATTCTGGCAGTTAGCATTAGCCTATGCTGCAGAGGTTTACTTGCCATGGCTGTCAGTCTGTACTTAGCTTAGCGCCTTCATCTACACAACATTAGCATGCAGTGCTAGCCCAGCTCATCTCTCTCACACTCTCTCGCTTTCCTCTCTCGCTCTCTCTCTCTCTGTGTTTCTCTCTCTCTCTCCCCCCGCTCTCTCTCTCTCTGTGTTTCTCTCTCTCTCTCCCCCCTCTCTCTCGCTTCTTCCCCTGCTTCATCATCTGTCTTTCTCATGCCAGTGTGTGCTGGGGGTGTTAAACTGATGTTTAGTGACTGCAGCCCAGGCCAGTCAAAGACAGAACAGACTTTAAACAGTGTACGCTACTACAACACACACAATACAACCCAACCTTGCTTTGTTATTGTGTGTTTTCCTTTGTTGTCCCGTTCAGACAT
>NW_019943568.1:48331-60369 GCF_002910315.2 Salvelinus sp. IW2-2015
GGAGGGGAAGGAGGAAAGAACAGACAGTGAGCGGAGATAAGACAAAAGAGAAGCGGGATCAGAGGGAGGGGACAGGAAAGATTAGACAGACGGAGACGCACTTGATGGCCTTGTCATGATTTAAATGGACTGGGGGGGGCAGAGACGCAGAGCAGCAGAGAGGCCTATTCACGTCAGTGCCATCACCATTCTCCGTGACGCTGCTGCTCGCCACCGCACTCTGGGCGCCGCCGAGCAGCCATCCCTGTGCCCCCGCTTCGCTCTTCGTCTCTCTCTCCCTTCCTTCTCGCTCCGTCACTTTGCTCTTCACAATTCAAGTGTTAACCCTGGTGTGACGACTCTACCGTGACATGTTTCTGCTTTCGAGCCTTCGCAAACGATGAGAAATTAAAATAATATATATTCTTACAACTCTGCCATCCCTCTCTCTTCCACCCCCCCAGATGGCATATCCGCACAAGCGAGACATATAGTAGTTTCATCAAGTAATGAGGAGAGAGAGGCGCCGGGGGGGGCTTAGTAGCTCCCTTTTAACTAAGGGTCTGCTGAGACTTCTGGGATAGAGATTACACTTCACATGGGGACACAATAAGATATACAGTCTAATCTTCCTAATTTTCAGACAGCCTCCTCACCTCACCCACAGCACGCTGTTCACCATAATACCCGGTCAAGTCAATTAGGGATCCCCTCTGAGCCGTCTTTCCTCTCCGTCCCCAGGGAGGGTAATCGCTATCCCAGAAGTCTCAGCAGACCCCTCTGTAAAAGGGAGCACTAAAGCCCCCCCCCCCTCCACCTTGTCAGGCAAATTGAGTACACCCACACACATTCAGAGACACACACACACACACACATGTTCAGAGCTGGCAATCATGACCATGTGTCTGCAGTGTAAAGTATGTGTACATGCTGGCTGGCTTTTGTTGGTCCAGGGTAGCATTACTTCATGTGGGCTCTATGTCAGCCTACAGTACACATCCATAACTACACATCTGTCTAATGCAGCCCCAGGCTCACTTATTTCAACTGGGATGAGGCCCATCTGGCAGTTTGGCAGCACTGGATGAGGGAGAGAGAGGGAGAGAGAGGGAGGGAGAGAGAGGGAGGGAGGGAGAGAGAGGGAGACCTGGGATAGCATGTGTACAACACAAAGAATGTGTACTGTAGGTGAGTGTGTGTTCAGCTTTCAACCTGTGTGTGAGAGAGAGACGCAGAGTTTAAAATATATATGTTCTTTTTAAACTCTCATCGTTGGGAAGGGCTCGTAAAAGCAAGCATTTCACGGTAAAGTCTATACCAGTTGTATTCGGCACGTGACAAATAACATTTGATTTGAGAAGGAGAGTGACAGAGGGAAAGGAAGGGAGAGAGAGACGGAGAGCGACGCAGGGCATAGGGATGTTGCGACGGCGCCCAAGGTGGCAGCAGCATGTCATAGAGATGAGTAATGGAATCTGACGTATATGCCTCTCTCTCTCTCTCTCTCTTTCTCGTCTCCCCCCCCATCCATTTAATCATTACAAGCCATCAATCTCTCTGTCTCAGTCTCTCCATCTGTCTAATCTTTCCTTCCCTTCTCTCTGTCCCGCTTCTCTTTTTCTTATCCTCGCTCACTGTCTTGTATTTCTCCCTCCCCCTCCGTCCCTCCCGCGCTCCTTCTTTCTGTGAGATGTGAACTGATTTTCTACAGGAGTCCCTGTCTTCCTGAAGGTTAACTCCAGATATATTGACCCTCTCTTCTCTCTTCTCTCTCTCTCTCTCTCTCTCTCTCTCTCTCTCTTCTGCTCTCTCTCTCTTCCTCTGCTCTCTCTCTCTTCTCTCTCTCTCTCTCTCTCTCTCTCCTTCTCCTCTCTCTCTCTCTATCTCTCTCTCTCTCTCTCTTCTCTCTCTCTCTCTCTCTCTCTCTCTCTCTCTCTCTTCTCTCAATTCAAATTCAATTCAATCACATTCAATTCAATTCAAGGGGCAGTTTCATTGGCATGGGAAACATTGTGTTAAACATGCCAAAGCAAGTGAGTAGCAAATACACAAAAGTGAATAAACAATAAAATTAACAGTAAACATTCACATACAGAAGTTTCAAACAACGAAAGACATACCAAATGTCATAATTATAATATACAGTGTTGAACAATGTACAAATGGTTGTTATAAAGACACAAGTTAAAAATAAAATAAGCATAATAATATGGGTTGTATTTACAATGGTGTTTCTTCTTCACTGGTTGCCCTTTCTTGTGGCAAACCAGGTCACAAATCTTGCTGCTGTATGGCACACGTGTGGAATTTCACCAGTAGATATGGGAGTTTATTCCAAAATTGGATTTGTTTTAATTCTCTTGTTGGATCTGTGTGAATCATGAGGGAAATATGTCTCGTCTATATGGCAAATTGGGCCAGGAGGTTAGAGTGCAGCTCAGTTTTCCACCTCATTTTGTGGGGCATGAGGCACATAGCCTGTCTTCTCTCTGAGAGCCATGGTCTCCTACGGCCGGGGGCGGCCTTGCTCAAATAGCAAGCCTATGCTCCACTGAGTCTGTACAAGTCAAAGCTTTCCTTAATTTGGGTCAGTCACAGTGGTCAGGTATTCTGCCACTGTGTACTCTCTGATTTAGGGCCAAAAGCATTCTTAGTTTGCTCTTGATTTTTTGTTAATTCTTTCGCAAGGTGTCAAGTAATTATCTTTTTGTTTTCTCATGATTTGTTGGGTCTAATTGTGCTGTTGTCCTGGGCTCTGTTGGGGTGATTTTGTGTTTAACAGAGCTAGGACCAGCTTGCGTTAGGGACTCTCTCCAGGTTCATCTCTCTGTAGGTGATGGCTTTGGTTATGGAAGGTTTGGGAATCGCTTCCTTTTTAGGTGGTTGTAGCATTTAACGGCTCTTTTCTGGATTTTGATAATTGTGGGTATCGGCCTGAATTCTGCTCTGCCATTGCATTATTTTGGTGTTTCTACGTGTACACTGAGATATTTTTGCAGAATTCTCATGCAGATCTCAATTTGGTGTTTGTCCTCATTTTGTGAAATTTGGTTGGTGAGCGGACCCCAGACCTCACAACCAAAATGGGCAAATGGGCCTATGACTGATTCAAGTATTTATTAGCCAATCTAATTGCTGAATGTTGAAATTTATGTTCCTTTGATGGCATAGAATGCCCTTCTTGCTTGTTCTCAGATCGTTCACCAAGCCTGTGGAAGCTACCTGTGGTGCTGTATGTTAGGCCGGGTATGTATAGATTTTTTGTGTGACTCTAGGCAACGGTGACAGATACATCTAGATGGAATTTGTGGTCCTGGCGACTGAACCTTTTTTTGGAACACCATTATTTGGGTTACTGAGATTTACTGTCAGGCCCAGGTCTGACAGGCATCTGCTGCAGAAGATCTAGGTTGCTGTTGTAGGCCCTCTGGTTGGTGACAGAAGCACCAGATTTTCATCAGTCAAACAGTAGACTTGACTTCGGATTCTAGTAGGGTGAGACCGGGTGCTGCAGACTTCTAGCTGTCGCGCATTCATTGATATATATGTTGAAGAGGTGGGGCTTAACGCTGCATCCCTGTCTCACCCCACGACCTGTGAGAAGAATGTGCTGGTGTCTTTTGCCCATTTTAACCGCACACTTGTTGTTTTGTGTACATGGATTTTAATAATGTTCGTATGTTTTACCCCACACCACTTTCATCAATTTGTATAGGCAGACCCTCATGCAAATTAGTCAAGGCTTTTTTGAAATCAACAAAGCATGGAAAGACTTTGCCTTTGTTTTTGTGTGTTGGTGTCAATTAGGGGTTAGGGTGAATACATGGTCTGTTGACGGTAATTTCGGTTAAAAAGCAATTTGACATTGCTCAAGTAACATTGTTTTCAGTTGGAGGAAATGTTACGAGTCTGCTGTTAATGATAATTGCAGAGTATTTTCCCAAGGTACTGTTTGACGCAGTATTCACCGGTGTTATTGGGCTCAATTTTGTCTCCATTTTGTGGATTGGGTGATCAGTCTTGGTCGCAAAGATTGGGAAGATGCCAGAGCTTTAAGGACGTAATGTAAAGAGTTTAATATAGGCCAATTGGAACTTTTTTGTCTGTATCTTTGATCATTTCATTAAGATACCATCAACACCACAGGCCTTTTGGGTTGGAGGGTTTTTTATTTTTCCTGTAACATCATTCAAGGTAATGGAGAAATCCAGTGGTTCCTGGTAGTCTTTAATAGTTGATTTCTAGGATTTGTATTTGATTCATGTTATATGTTTTGCTCTTTATTCTTTGTTATAGAGCCACAAAAGTTTGGAGAAGTGGTTTACCCATACATTCCTTTTGGATAGATAAATTCCTTCGGTGTTGTTGTTTTGTTTAGTGTTTTCAATTTTCCCAGAATTTGTTAGAAGTCTATGGATTCTTCAATTACAATTGAGCTGATTTCTGACGGTGCTGTTCTGTTTTTCCGTAGTGTATTTCTGTATTGTTTTAGTGATTCACATATGAAAGGCGTAGACTCAGGTTTTCCGGGCTCTCTATGATTTTTTGGTTTGGACAGTTTCTCAATTTATTTCTAGATTTTGATTCTTTATCAAACATTTTCCAATTGTTTGTTCATTTCTTCGGTTTTCTATTCGAGATTTTAGATTTGATTAGGGAATCTGAGAGGTCAAAAATATGTTAAAGCTTTTCTACTGCCAAGTTTTACACCTTCATTGCAGTGGAACGTTTGTCCCAGGAAGTTGTTAAAAGGATTGAATTTGCTGTTTGCCTAATTGGTTCTTTTGGTAGGTTTCCAAACTGCATTCCTTCCACATATAGCGATTTCTTAATGTTACTCAGTTCACTTTGGCTTTGATGCTCATGGATTGAGATTATTGCTCTGTTTCAAGTAGACTTGATTTTGCTGTGGTCTGATAGGGTGTCAGTGGGCTGACTCGTGAACGCTCTGAGAGACTCTGGGTTGAGGTCAGTGAGTAAAGTAGTCTACAGTGCTACTGCGCCAAAGATGAGCTATAGGTGTACCTACCATTAGAGTCCCCTCGAAGCCTACCATTGATCTATGTACATACCCCGAGTGCACGAGCTGCAGAGTTGTTTTGGACCCGTTTTTGTTGGTTTTGTTGTCACTAGTTGTGCCCTAGGTGGGCATATGGGGGAGGAATGCTGTCACCTCCACGGTAGTGTTGTCCCCCTGCTTGTCTGAGGGTGTCAGGTTCCTGTTCATTCTGGCATTTGGTCGCCCACAGCACTAATACACTGTCCTGGGCCTGGAAATTGATTGATTTCCCCTCCAGGATGAGAAGCTGTCTTCATTAAAGTATGGGGATTCTAAGTGGGGGATATAGGTAGCACACAGGAGGACATTTTTTCTCTCTGTTAAAGATTAATTCCTTTTGAATTTCTACCAATTGTAAAATGTTCCCTGTTTTGATTAATTTTAATGAGTGAGTTAGGTCTGCTTCTATACGCAATTAGCATTCCGACGCTGAGTCCCTTCCCCTTGTTTTCAACCACTGGTAGTTTGGTGGATGGGAACTACGCAGCTCTCTGTAACCTAGAGGGCAACCAGTGGTCGTCTCCTCTATACCATGTTTCTTGCAGATGACAATGTCTGCATATACCGATTTCTTTGGTGTAAGTCTCCGGTTCCTTGCTCTTTTTAGGCCAAAGGCAGATGACCTCAACCTTGGATATTCCACGGAATGATATGTGAAGGCTTTTGGTTCCATAAAGTGTTCGCAATGTTGTTGGTCGGTTTGGCCTCAGGCCAGTAAGTTGAGAGAGCCTGAACTGAGCATCTGGGTACAGGCCGTTGGCTGGGCGAGTTTGTTAAGAGTGGGGGTTGGGCCTGTTTGCCCGTTCCTTACCTGGGCGTATGTGTGACTTCCATGTTTGATTGCCCTCTTTGCGGGGTGGGGTGCATGGGTGGGCAGGAGTGGCATGGGCTGATCTGAGGGGCCTAAATTGGGTGTGGGATTGTGTGATGTGGGGTGCGGTGTGTAGGTCCAGGGGGGGTCCTGGAGTCTTGGAGGTGTCTCGCTGGTCCTGGGTGGGGTGTCTATTGATCTGTTTGCTCCGTGTGAAGTGTTTGGGCTTCGTTGAGAGCGATTGTCCTTTAGAGTCCGGCAAAGAGTGGGCACTGCTGCCTTGTAGAGGTGGACCTTGGTCAAGGAGGCTGTTCAAGTTCGAGGGTGGAGTGGTGGGCCAGAAAAACATTTGGTTTTGAGGGCACGTCAGGGAAATGCTTGCGTCTTACCCGCTGTATTGTAGCAGGGTGGAAGTCTTTTCGTGGTAGCAAGGGTGGACGATGACCACTTGTGCGTTGGGGAAGTAGAAGAAGCTTTTTCAATCCACCCTATCAGTGCTGTGGCCACCCTTTTCCTCTGTGCTTCAGGTCGTTTGTGCTGTGTTATTATTATGTGGCTATGGTGAGCCTAGTTTGTCCTCAGACAGAAGGTCTAGGGCGCGCTGGTGTTTGGACACAGAGTTAGAACACCTGGGTTTGGGAAAAAGTTTTTTTTCTTTATATATTTCCCATTTGAGTCCATAAGAAGGACAATCTGGTCTTGTTGTTTTGTCCTCAGTGGGTTGGGGGGTTGTCCAGGAGGGCTATCAGGGTGGCTGACAGGGGGGGTGCTCAGAGGGGTGTGAGAGCTTGCTGGGCTTGGGATGTTTTCTTTTGTCTGTTCTGTGTGATGTCGTTTCTACTGGTCAGGGTCTGGTTGTGACTGTTCCTGCTGTGGTGTCGGGACTTTTGTCGGGTGCTGAGTGGGCTGTTCTCTGGCGTCTCTGTGGGGATGGGCACCTCCCTAGTGGGTTGTTCTCGTTGCACATTTTGCCCCATTCCCCTCAAGCCTCTCCTCCAGCAGTCTGAATCCTCTCCCTCCACCATTCTCCCTCCTCCTTCGATCCCTCTCCTCTCCCTCCTCGGACTTAGTCTGATCCTCTCATCCATCGCCCTCTCCCTCCCTCCTGAGCTCTGATCTCTCACCCCCGTCCTGTCTGATCCTCTCCCTAGTGCTCTGTTCTTCTCTGCGCCTGCCTCTTTTCCTGTTGATTTGTTTGCTCACCACTGTCCATAGTGGAATATGTCTTTCTCCACCTCCACGCTCTCCAGGTCTGTTAAGGGTGGTGTTTGTTGTGCCTGGGACTGTTGGTCTGGGTCTGTGCTGACTGGAGTGTGATACCTGCTGTTTCCAGCTCCACCTGCCTTACTCTCAGCTGGAGCTGGAATTTATCCTTCATTTCAATGAGGGAGAAGTACTCTGTATGGAGGTTGACTGTCTGGCTGAGGTTGCTCGTCTGTGGGGTTTATATGGTGAAAGTTTGGTCTGACCACTTTGCGGGTGGGGTATCTTATCAAGGGAGAGCTTCCTGCTGGCTTAATTCTTTGATAGGTTGAAAGTCCAGCTGAAAACTGTTTGTGGTTGCCCTGTACCAATACTGTTCCAGATTATTAGAGATTTAATTACTTAGCTGACTCTCGTTCCTCATGTCAGAATCCTGAGTCCACCCTCGTTTAACCCCCCTCTCTTAACAGAGGGGTATGTGGCTAATTTATACCACTGTGGCCATGCCTGGGGATGCGTTGTGTGGAGATAAGGTTGCTGATGTTCCATTTTTGTAATAGTCAGCAAAAAGTGGTCTCTTGATTTTCCATAATGGAGTTTCATTGGTGATCTTTCTTTGTCTTGTCATTTTTTACATGCACAGGGTTACTGTATTTTAATACCTGCTGAACAGCAGGAGGGAGCTTCTAAGTCCTCTCCATTTGGTTGGGTAGACTATTCCGCTCTCTGCCATTGTTGGGCTAATGGGCTTGGACACCTCTCACTTGGCACTTAGAGTGCTAGTTGAAGCTGCTATCAAGCTTGGCAGAATATTTTACTATTTTTCAGTCCTTATTAAATAGTGTCAATGTATTTTTCTTCTTGGCTTTTGGAAATCAAATTATAGTTTCAGATCTAAACATTACTCACTCAGTTCCAGGTTGGGGTGGTTTCCAGGTTTCTGTTGTTTTCCAAGAGGATTTGCTGAATATAATAATTATCCTTGGTAGATGTGAACCTTCAGGTGATTCCGTAAATCCGTCCAAATCAAGGTTGTACGGCTTTTGAGTTTGGATTATGAAGTGAAGGTTATGTTGATTAAGCAGGGTTAGGATCTGTATGGTGTCCCTGAAAAAAAGTCCAAGTTTATCTAACTTCTAAATATTATCTTTTTTAAAGAAAATGCTGGAAAATGCAGAGCTCATGCTGATTCGTACCCACCTCTCTCTCCTCTTCTCTCTCTCTCTCTCTCTCTCTCATCTCTCTCTTCTCTCTCTTCTCTCTCTCTCTCTCTTCTCTCTCTTCTCTCTCTCTCTCTCTCTCTCTCTCTCTCTCTCTTCTCTCTCTCTCTCTCTCTCTCGTCTCTTCTCTCTCTCTCTCTCTCTCTCTCATCTCTCTCTCTCTCTCTCTCTCTCTCTCTCTCTCTCTCTCTCTCTCTCTCTCTCTCTCTCTCTCTCTCTCTCTCTTCTCTCTCTCTCTCTCTCTCTTCTCTCTCTCTCTCTCCTCTCTCTCTCTCTTCTTCTCTCTCTCTCTCTCTTCTCTCCTCTCTCTCTCTCTCTCTCTCTCTCTCTCTTCTCTCTTCTCTCTCCTCTCTCTCTCTTCTCTCTCTCTCTCTCTCTCTGCTCTCTCTCTGCGATAGCACTCCTTTGTTCCACAGCCGGGCCCAGTTTTAATTTGACTGGTGAGAACACCACCCACTCACTCATTTACACACAGCCACTCGCTCACATGTCAGTTCCCCCATGCCATCACACCTAGCTCACGGGTAGACCAAATGCAGAGCTGTCAGAGAAGATGGAGTTGTCTTTAACGTTACAACCCACTGGGCACACACTGGCTGAATCAACGTTGTTTCCACTTCATTTCAATGAAATTACGATGAACCAACGTGGAATAGACGTTGAATTGACGTCTGTGCCCAGTGGGAACCTTCAGATAATATCATCTGCTTGCTAGTTTCTCCATAATACTTTATCATGCTGTCATTATTGAAATGGTTTTAATGGGCTAATTTATCTTCAGCACATACAGTACAGCAGTGTAATATCAATACGAAGTGTCTGATAGAGGGACGCCTGTTCGCTGGGAGAAATAGGCTTTATACAAGCGGACTAGTTATGTAAACCTCCCTTTTTAAAATCCATGCCAATTACTCTTAACAAACCACCGTGGATCCTGTTTATTGATTTGTTGGTGGGCTCACACACTCCTGTACATTCACACACACACACACCCCTTCTCATAGTCTGGGCCCCACATCATCTGTTTCAAGTCTCTCTCCATCTATCCCACCCTATATTATTTTGTTCTTTCTTTCTTCTTGCCCTCCCTGTTTCCAGGTGCCTGTATGATTGAATAATTGACTCTGTAGAATGTTCTTTGTCTCATAGGTCATTGGTTCCCCAGTGATTGGTGCGTGTTCCCTAATTGCTCTGACATCATCATCGCTAGACTCTCACACGTCTTCTCCAGCTTGCTCACTTTTCTTCCAACTGCCTGATTGCATGTTCTCGCTTTCTCTTTCTCCAAGAACAGCCTCCCTCCTCTCCTTCCCTCCCTCTTTCTCTTTCCCCAAGAACAGCCTCCCTCCTCTCCTTCCCTCCCTCTCCTCCCTCTCTCCAGATTCACAGATGTGAGTCTGCCGGCTGCCAATACTGTATTTACTTTAAGTGTGTAATTGAATAAACCCTGAGAAGCAGCTTGGCTTCCATCAATACTGCTGTACAGGTGTCTAACCTTGAAGCACTGAGCCCAGATCAGCTATTCATAGGCCATTAATTAGACCACGAATCCACTAATTACCTCCAGAACCAAGCCTTGTAGGAGTGGGGAGACACCACGCACACCAGGCGTCCATTCCGGCATGCTTCAGCCCCTTCACATTGAAGTTGCTATTTAATACGCCCCGTTTGATTTTGTGCTAGTCGATTAATGAGTTTGGAAAGCACTCAAACATTCTGAAGTGTGTTTTTTGGTTATGCATTGGGATTAATTCCAAGTCTGGAGTGTAGAAACACACACACACACAATGGGGATGGAGTCTTGGAGTGGGGAGGCAGATGTGAGTACTACCTTCTAAGCATTCTACCTCATCCTAACACAAAGATCTTTGTGGCGCCTCTTCCACTGCAGAGAGGAACGAGAGAGAGAGATGGAGAGAGCAGACAGAGGAGAGAGGAGATGGAGAGAGGAAGACAGAGAGAGGAGACGGGAGATGGAGAGAGAGGGAAAAGGAGAAAGTGAAGAGTGGAGCCGCGCTAAGGTGTGTGTGTGTGATGTGATGTGTGTGTGTGTGTGTGTGTGTGTGTGTGTGTGTGTGTGAATGTGTGCTGTGTGTGCCGTGTGTGTGTGTGGTGTGTGTGTGTTGATGCTCTCCTTCGTTAGGGTTCCCACGCAGCTGTTGGTTTGTCAAATCCCACCTGGCTCCCAAAGGTACACATAATGGCGCTTTTCGAAATGCGAACAACATGACTCTAAAATACACCCACCAGTCACACTGTATCACAGCTAGCCTGCCGGTACACACGCAAGCATGCGATTACCCTAAGTGCGCTATCTAACGTCAGTTTCAGTTTTAATCATCTGAATTGATTAAGGCGTTTAGAACTTGAGCAGGCTTGGTATACAACTGATCTAAATCTGTACTGGAGGGGCAACTCTGCAACTCTGAGCATAAGGCATTAACCTAGACTACAGTTATCTCTCTATACACTCTATTTACCTCAGTGTATGTTACCCCATTGTACAGCCCTTGTGTGCTTTACTCATCGGTGCGTCTCAACTCATGCATCTAGCTAGTCCTAGAGACTCAGAGCTCCTCTCCTCTCTCTCGTTATTTGAGTGAGAGACAGATCAAATGGGCTTTGGGATTGCCTACGCTAGTGCGTTACGCGCGTCGCCATTCCAAACCCACTGCGAGCCGTGGCTTAAAAATAAAAAGCGGCAGGCGCTAACAGCGTCGCTAGCATAAAGCCGCCTCAATGCGGGACGCACACCTGGTACCTCCCACGCAGACACACAGTTCACAAACAAGGCTTCACAACACAACCCTATCACCCTGTCATATCCGGGTGTCCTCTGTGACTCTGATCATCTCCTCCTCTACATGTCTATAGAAATGAGACAATTGGAAGCGGACCAAGAGCAGGGAGACTGGAATTGGGTTTTCTGATGTGTAATTGTTCTCCACTGTGTGCATCTACTATCTGACAGAAGAAGATGGTTGAATAGTACCACCTCATTCATACAGTCAAGGTTAAAATATAGTTTAAAGGCTGAGAAACCATCTTTCAGCTCTATAGACCTCAACATAGAATATCCTGTTCTAAAATACATCCACACACACACACACACACACACCAGCTTCAGTCAGCATATTGGTCTGCTCCTCAGAGAGAGTTTTAGAGCAGGCCTCGTTTCCGGGCGGTTTCTCTGTAAGGTCATGACCTGGGATGGGAGGAGACGTGATTGAGGAGGACGAGGAGAGGGGGATGTAGGGAAGAGATGGAGAGGAACCAGATAACAGGAGAGGACGAGGGGGTATGTAGGGAAAGAGGAGAGAAACCAGATAATCTTAGGAAAGGAGAGGGGGATGTAAGGGAAAGTAGAGGAGAGTACCAATAACAGGAGAGGAGAGGGGGATGTAGGTGAAGAGAGGAAGAGAACCAGATAACAGGAGAGATGCTGCATCCTCTGCTTTAATCAACATGCCCTGTGTTTCTCTTCAGAGGTTTAGTGTTGCTAGTTTTACTCTGTGTGGTGTGGTGTGGTGTGTGTGTGTGTGTGTGTGTGTGTGTGTGTGTGTGTGTGTGTGTGCGTGTGTGTTGTGTGTGGTGTGTGTGTGGTGTGTGTGTGCGTGTGTGTGTGTGTGTGTGTGTGTGTTGTGGTGTGTGTGTGGTGTGTGCTTTTGCTTTGGTCTCCGTGATGGTGTATACGGCGTGAGTGCAGCTGCGTGTGTTTGCGAGTGTGTTGGTGTGTTGACATGGTTGTTTGCTTGCGTGTGTTTTG
>NW_019943568.1:60394-68829 GCF_002910315.2 Salvelinus sp. IW2-2015
GAGAGAGATCCGTTCCTGGGCCGGTTTCTCTGTAAGGTCATGACCTGGGATGGGGAGATCGGATTTCAGGAGGACGAGGAGAGGGGGATGTAGGAAGAGAGGAGAGAACCAGATAAACAGGAGAGGCAGAGGGGGTATGTCAGGGAAAGAGGAGAGAAACCAGATATCAGGAGAAGGAGAGGGGGATTGTAGGGAAAGAGAGGAGAGACCAATACAGGAGAGGAGAGGGGGATGTAGGTGAAGAGAGGAAGAGAACCAGATAACAGGAGAGATGCTGCATCCTCTGCTTTTAATCAAATGCCCTGTGGTTTCTCTTCGAGGGGTTTAGTGTTGCTAGTTTTACTCTGTGTGGTGTGTGTGGTTGTGTGTGTGTTGTGCTGTGTGTGTGTGTGGTGTGTGTGTGTGTGTGTGTGTTGTGTGTGTGTGTGTGTGTTGTGTGTGTGGTGTGTGTGTGTGTGTGTGTGTGTGTTGTTGGTGTGTGTGTGTGTGGTGTGCTTTTGCTTTGGTCTTCCGGTGATGGTTGTATTACGGGTGAGTGCAGCTGCGTTGTGTTTGCGATGGGGTTGCTGGTTTTTGCGTGTGTTTGACGATGGTTGCTGTTTTCTTGCGTGTCGTTTGACGAGGTTGCTGTTCTTGGCCGTGTGTTGACCGAGGTTGCTTTGTTCTTGCGTGTGTTTGACGAGGTTGCTGTTTCTTTGCGTGTGTTTGACGAGGTTGCTGTTCTTGCGTTTGTTGCGAGGTTGCTGTTTTGCGTTTATTTGACGAGGTTGATGTTCTTGCGTGTGTTTGACGAGGTTGCTGTTCTTGCGTGTGTTTGACGAGGTTGCTGTTCTTGCGTGTGTTTGACGAGGTTGCTGTTCTTGCGTGTGTTGAGATGTAGGCAGCGGCATATACATTGTGACATCTGTTCCTCAGTGCTAATTGGTATGCATGACAACGTTTTTCCAGCCCATAAAGCCTAATGAAAACGTGCACCCCGCCCTAATACCCGCTAATGGCATCACCGTCTCAGCTCCGCCCCCAGCGCCATTATAGAGATAATAAGGGAATGACGGGGGTTAGGTCCCGCTCATGTTCTGGTGTTCCCAGGCACGGGATGAGAGTTTCCCTGGCGTTCGCGGCGGGAACGGAGACTGGTCTATCATCTCGACGCTCCTGCCTTCCCAACCTCTCTGTCACCACGACTGTTTGGGGTTTTCTAAAACAGTGCTTCTGGAAATCCATTGAAACAATGTGGAAGTGACTGTGGTCTAGATGTTGATGGAACTCTGAGGGAATGAAACACGAAGAGAGAGAGGAGGAGGAGGAGGAGGAAGAAGAGGGGGAGAGGGAGAAAGAGAGGGAACAGCACAGCTGCACAGTGATGTGGTTTAAAGTACAAGTTAATCCACCTATAAAATGTTTCATGGCTGAGAAATGTTGGAACAGGGCCTGAACACATTCTGTGACAAGACACTGGAGAATTAGACTGGGTGTGTGTGGTGTGCTCTGTTCACGTGGACAAAATGTTACACTGGTTAGGTCAGTGCTGTCTTGTGTGTGTTTTTAATGTAGAGGGAGACAGAGCTCCAGAGCTCAAATACCCTTCAGCTCCCTCTGAAATACAGTATCTAACCAGAGACATGAAATATACACTGAGTCTACAAACCATTAGGAACCCCTGCTCTTTTTWATTTTTTCAACCTTTATTTAACGAGGCAAGCCAGTTAAGAACAAAGTCGTACTTACAATGGCGGCCTACCCTGGCCGAACCCCGGCCGAACCCCAGACGACACTGGGCCAGTTGTGCGCCGCACTGTGGGACTCCCAATCACGGCCCGTTGTGATACAGCCTGGATTCGAACCACAGTGTCTGTGGTGACGCMTCTAGCACCGAGATGTCAGTGCCTTAGACCGCTGCGCCACTCGGGAGCCCACGACAGACTGACCAGGTGAATCCAGGTGAAAGCTTTGATCCCTTATTGATGTCACTTGTTAAATCCACTTCAGTCAGTGTAGATGAAGGGGAGGAGACCGGTTAATGTATAAGGGCAGAGACCCAAATGCAGACACAGGAGGCAGATGGTAGAGCTCCGATATTTATTATAACAAAGGGAGTAGGCAAAGGCAGGTCGGGGACAGGCCAGAGTTCATAAACCAGGTCAGAGTCCAAAACAGTACAGAGTGGTCAGGCAGGCTGGTAGTCAGGACAGGCAGAGTGGTCAGGCAGGCTGGTAGTCAGGACAGGCAGAGTGGTCAGGCAGGCTGGTAGTCAGRACAGRCAGAGTGGTCAGGCAGGCTGGTAGTCAGGACAGGCAAGGTTCGAAACCAGGAGGACTAGAAACAAAAAGAGACTGGGGAAAAATAGGAGCAAGGAAAACCGCTGGTTGACTTGGCAAACAAGACGAACTGGCACAAAGAGACAGGAAACACAGGGATATATACACCGGGGATAATAAGCGACACCTGGAGGGGGTGGAGACAATCACAAGAACAGGTGAACCAGATCAGGGTGGGACATAAAGAAGGATTTTTAAGCCTTGAGACAATTGAGACATGGATTGTGTATGTGTGCCATTCAGAGGGTGAATGGGCAAGACAAAATATTTAAGTGCTTTTGAACAGGGTATGGTAGTAGGTCCCAGGAGCACCAGTTTGTGTCAAGAACTTCAACGCTGCTGGGTTTTTCACGCTCAACAGTTTCCCGTGTGTATCAAGAATGGTCCACCACCCAAAGGACATCCAGTCAACTTGACACAACTGTGGGAAGCATTGGAGTCAACATGTGCCAGCCTCCCTGTGGAACGTTTTCGAGACCTTGTAGAGTCCATGCCCGACTAATTGAGGCTGTTCTGAGGGAAAAAGGGGGTTCAACTCAATATTAGGAAGGTGTTCTTAATGTTTTGTACTCTGGTCTGTAGTCATTTTGATGTGTACTGAACAAAAATATAAAGAAAAATGTGTTAGATTTTGAGTTAGATACTRAGTTACAGTTAATGTAAGGAAATCAGTCAATTGAAATAAAATYATTAGGCCCTAATCTATGGATATCACATGACTGGGCAGGGATGCAGCCATGGATGGGCCTGGCCGTCATGCAGCTCAATCATGAATAATTAACGGGTTTTTTTTTTTTTTTCTTTTTTTTCTCTATCAAGACACAATGATATAAACTTTACCTTGCCCCAATCCCACTGGCGCTTTCATGATCCATCTCTCAGAATGATTCTCCTCCTCTCCCCCCCCTATCTGACACCCCGGGGACGATGCCAAGGTTGAGGAAGCGGGGGTGGTGGAGTGTCCTGTGGCTGGCTTATTATACATGGGGTTTGGGGTTGGTGAGGCCGGTTTTGACGTAAATTCTGGCAAATTTTCTAAAAGATTGTTTTGAGGGGGGCCAGCTTATGGTTGAGAGGAAATTATCTGCAATTATCTGGGCAACAGCTCTGGTCGGAACATTCCTGCAAGTCAGCAGGCAAATCGCCTGCAATATGAAGACTACTATGCGAGTCCTCAAACTTTGAGCATCTGTGGCATTGTGGTTGTTGTGACAAAATCTGCGACATTTTTTAGAGGTTGGCTTTTATTGGTCTGCCAGTTAAGCACAAGGGTGGCACTTGTGTAATGATACATGCTGTTCTAAAGTCAGGGTCTTGATATGTCCATATCACAGCTTGTCAGGTGGATGGATTTATCTTGGCATAATATAGGAGAAATGCTCACTGAAAGGGATGTATTACTAAATTTTTTTTGCCAACATTTAGAGAGAATAAGCTTTTTGTGCTGGAACAATTTCTCTGGAATTTTTTTAATTTCAGGCTTCATGAATCACGTTTTACATCAGTTGCATTTCTATTTGTGTTCGGTGTCGTTTCTTGCTCTCTTGGCCTGTCTGTGTGCTCTTGCACGGGGAGGTTTTTAGAGCAGAGAGGTAATACTACTGTGTCCTCAACACTCTGTTACTCCTCGTTCAGACTGACTTGAGACGGGCAAACATCATGGCTTCTTTGCCTCTTCCGCTGTCTGTTTCAGCTTCCTCTGTTCATCTGCCTCACCTTTAGCCCTTCTCTCTTCTCTCTCTCTATACCATCTCTTGCTTCAATTTTAAAAAAACTCTCTCTTCTCTTACCTCTATTTCTTGTCCTCTTCTTTCTTCTCCTCTTTCTCTCTGTGTGTCTGTGGAGGGTGGTGTTTACTCATGTATATGGGTTGTCGTATTTAAGGTGGTCAGCCAGTGTTTTTGCCTGTCCTCCACACAGGAACACCTGCAGCTTTCTCACAGAACAACACATTTACACAACCGYAGGGACAGCCGGGGGAGGGAGGTGTGGGCGCGTGTCTGTATGTGTGTGCTCGTGTGTGTCCGCCCKCSCTTGCTGTATGTGTCAATTCCCCTTTAGTCTAACACCGTGAGAAACATGGGCCATTCTCAATTCCACAGGCTGTATTGGCATGACAAGAGAAGAAACCTGCGTTGCCAATGTTAATAACGACGATAGCCACTTTATCCGTCTTCCTCTGGTTCAGAGAGAACCTTAGTAGCAGCACGCAGTACTCGGAGTCTAAACTCCCCAAAGCATTGTTGACAACGGGACATAATTGCGTTGTGAGGGCTACTGAACCAAAAGAATGCAAGTCATCATGTTCAGTCAATACAGTTTGTAAACTGGATCCCAACAGTCGTCTTCTCTCTGTGGCTTACACTCCTTAGATCCTTGGCAACACATGCCTGATAATCTATTATTCTGTATCTCTCTCTCCCTCCCTTCTCTCTCAGCTCTATCCTTCTCTTTTATCTCCTCTCGCTCCCTTTGTCCTCCTCCTCTTTGTCTGTGTTCACCTCCCCACCTCTCCATAGTTCAGGAGTCACGACCAAGGTGTAGGAAAGTGCACGGGGGTTCTTGTTGAAGCAAGCCACACAGCAGTCAAGGTGTTAAGTGTTGTTCTGTCCTCTGCCTACTCTCCTGTTCCCAGTAWTMCCGCTATTATAGACCGCTCCCCATCAGGCTTCATCAAAMACACAAAGGCACCCTGACCTTGGGATGGAGTGTGAATGAACCACTACCCTGCAGCCCTCCATCCAACCCCTAAATACTTCATCAGGGCTAGTAGTGGTAGTTCTACTGTCTCTCTGATCTCTGTCCTGGTTCCTTGGCCCGGTGTGTGGAGCAGCATTAGCCAAATGAGACGTTTTCGCCGTCGTTGAGTCGGATGATGAGTTTTGGCAGAGCACTGGCCAGCTACGCCAGGCAATCACAGCCCATTGCCCTCCCCCCACACACACACACACACGCTAATTACAATACACACACACACAGGGCCGCTCATCTCTCAACCATGTGAGAGATTGGATGGAGGGGAATGGGAGTTGATGAGAGAGTTAGTGTAAGTGTACATATTAAACCCACCAAAATATACGTTCAGACATTTCTAACATACACTGCCCTTAATTCTGGAAGGAAAGTGGAGATAAAATGAAATATGAATCTCTCATGAAGTTTTATGACTTTACTTACAATATTTGTTTATATCTGAAAAGTCCGGGCTGGGCTTAATGGGTACGAAATGTACCCTTTAAACCCACAGGTGCTCCAAATAAACCCACCTCTTAAATCATCTATTTGATTTCATTTCCAAATGTTAAAAATGTACAAACTGGGGGTCCAATCATATCCACAGAGATCAATATACACACCTGATTCAACTAATCATACACTTCAATCAAGACATGATTAGTTAAATCAGGTGTGTTTTTGCTTGGTTATATAACAAAAACCAACAATATTACAACGCCCCCACCCAGAAGTGCATGAGTAGTTGCGCAATAGTCGTCTTCTTGTCCCTCATTTGTTTGCATTTTTGTCCTCTACTTGTAGGTCTTCTATCCCAGATACCCCTCAACCCCGATCTTCTATCCCAGATATCCCTCAACCCCGATTTTCTATCCCAGATACCCCTCAACCCTGATCTTCTATCCCAGATACCCCTCAACCCTGATCTTCTATCCCAGATATCTCTCAGCTCTGGTCTTCTATCCCAGATACCCCTCAACCCTGATCTTCTATCCCAGATATCTCTCAGCTCTGGTCTTCTATCCCAGATATCCCCCCTAACCCTGATCCTTCTTCAGGTCAGATAATCCTCAGCTGGGTCTTCTTATGCGCAATATCTCGTCAGGCTCCCTATTCTTTCTTGTCCAATATCCTCTCAACCCCTGGATCTTCTATCCCCAGATATCCTTCAACCCTGATTTCATCCCAGATTATCTCATCGCCTCGATACTTCTATCCAGAATCGATGCTCAAACCCTGCTCTTCTATCCCAGATTATTCTCATCGAGCTCCTGGTCTTCTTCTCCTCGTCGCTCAGGTTGACATACCATAAACTCCCTCAAGTCTTGGATAGAGACTACAAGGCGGTTTCTAGATTCTTGTCAGATACGTTCTAATTTCTTGGTAAGGCACCACGGCGAGTCATGAAGGCACAAAAACTGCAGTTTTTGTGGGGTTGAGAAATTAAAGCCTAAATGCTGAAAATATTTTGTTATATATAGTATATGTATTATTATAATACTATTATTAAATATAATAGAAAATATAAAAACTACAAATATAGAAGTAAAGAAAAGTAAAAAACACATAAAAAAATATAGAAATTAAAAGAAAATAAAAAAGAATAAAAAAATAATGAACAAAGATAACAGATACAAATAAAAATTATAACATATAAAAACGATATATAAAAAATAAAATACACAATAAAAAATAAACATAATAATATAATATATAGCAATAAAAGACAATAAAAATAAAAAAAAGCATCACTAAAAGAAAAAATTAAAGCAAAAAAAAAAGAACAGAAAAATAAACAAAAAAATTAAAAATAAAATACATAATAATAATAAAAAAAATATGAAATAAATGAACAAAGCTCGTATGCTTACGTCCGGGTGGATAAGGGGTTAAACGCGCCGTCAGGGCAACATCCCCCAACAAAGTGACATCTGTAGATGTCTAACTCCTCCTCATCCTTTCCTCCTCCATCCCAGTGAGCGCAGGGGTCTGAAGTAACAGGCTCTACACATCGAACCAGTGTTGTCTGAGTGCGGGGTAGACAACTAGCTTAGACAGGTAGCCCCACTGGGGATGATGGGTGTTGAATACCTAATATTCAAATGAGCATGAGAGCAATATATTGTATTTTATATATATAAATATACTAAAAAATATTTTCAGATTTAGGTTGATTCAAGACCGCCAGAAACTTAGCAGTTTATTTGTGCTTTACTAAACAGCGTGGTGCTTCTACCAGAAGTAAAGTATTTCTGAAGAACTTAGAGAGCCGCTGTAGCTCTCGTTCCAAGCGTTTGAGTTGGATAGGTCGTGTCAATATGCAGAGAGAGAAGAAGACCAGGGGTCAGAGAGATTCTGGGATAACGAAGATCAGGGTGGGATGATCTGGGATATGGAAGAAGTCAGGATTGAGGGAATATGCTGGAGAATAAGAATCAGGTTGAGGGATATGGGATAGAAGATCCAGTGGTTGAGTGGAGGTTCTGGAAAGAAGATACAGGGGCTAGTTAGATATCTGGAGGTATGAAGATGCAGAGCTGAAGAGTATTCTGGGATATAAATCAGGGATTGAGGGGTATTTGAGACAGATTGGAGAAGAAGATCTGAGAGCTAGAGAGATCTGGGTATAGGAAACAGGTACTAGAGCTTCTGGGGATAATGAAGTACCAGAGCTGAGATATCTGGGATATCTGGGAGTGGTATAGGGTTAGGAATGGATATGAGAGTTGAGGGGAAGGGTATGTGGGAGTAGAAAAGTTTCGGGGTTGGGGATTAGTCTGGGAAAGAAGATGTCGGGTGAGGGGTACTTGGGATAGAAGACCTAACAAGTAGAGGCAAAAATGCAAAACCAATTGAGGGACAAGAAGAAAGACTCTGGCGCACACTACTCATGCACTTCTGGGTGGGGGGCGTTGTAATATTGTTGGTTTTGTGTTATATAATCCAAGCAAAAAACAACCCTGGTTTTAACTGATCATATCTTGATGTGGAAGTGTATGATTAGTTGAATTCAGGTTGTATATTGATGTCTGTGGATATGATTGGCACCCAGTTTGTACATTTTAACATTTGGAGAATGGAAATCAAATAGATAGATTTAAGAGGTGGGTTTATTTGGAGCACCGTGGTGGTTTAAAGGTAATTTTCGTACCATTAGCCCCGAAGGCCGGACTTTTTCAGATATAAAACATATATTGTAAGTAATAGCATAAAACTTACATAGAGAGATTCATATGTTTCGATTTTATCGTCCACTTCGCTTCAGAATTAAGGGCAGTGTATGTTAGAATATGTCTGGAAAGTATGATTTGGTGGTTTAATATGTACACTTACACACTAACTCTGCTCATCAACTACCATTCCCCCCAATCCCCCATTGGAAAA